>NW_027069887.1:8029-40602 GCF_002906115.3 Quercus suber
TGGTAAAGAGATATAAGAAGTTGTTCCTGACAAACTCCATGATAGCAGGGAGATCATTAATCCATTCTCCTTGAGAATTTTTGAGGTTGAGGATCTTGTTACGTTTCCTTCTAATGAGTGTAGACACATGATAGAAGGACATATTCCGGTCCCCTTGAATCATCCAGTTAATATGGGATTTAAGAGCCCACTGTTCCTCTTCTTGGTTAAGAATGTTCGAAAGGTCCATTTGAAGTTGCTTTTCCAGATTAATAAGAAACCCGGATGGCAATAGGGATAATGTCCCCAGGTAAGTCTTTAACCTAAACCTTAAGTTCTAACCCAACCCAAGATTTCTTAGCCAAAGCATCGACAACCTATTACAATTTCAATTCATGTGACAAAATTTATAATATCGCAATTGCGAAGCTAGATGGAGGATGTCGTCCACAATATGTCCATACAACGAAGGGCTTGACAATCCGCCATTGATTGCCTGGATCACTATTGTCGAGTTACCTTCAAAGATCATCTTATGAAGACCAAGGTTGACGGCGAAAGAGATAACATGACGACAAGCAAGGGCCTCCACTTCTGTCACAAATTGAGGGAGAGGGACATGGACTAACATAGCTCCCATGATTTCACCACGACTATCTCAAATAACTACTCCCGGATCAACAATGTTGCTATACTTGAAAACAGTACCATCAAAGTTTGCTTTGTAGTACTGGGGATCTGGAGGACACTATCGGTTTGTTAAGGAAGTCACAGTAGGCACAGGGACCAAGTCTTGTGCATTGATGAAGTCTTGAAGCATGCCACCGGCCGAAGAAGTTAACATCTGTGGTGGTTGAACCGGTTAGCCCAGACTCAGCAGATTTCGTTTGTAGTACTGGGGATCTGGAGAACATTATCGATTTGTTAAGGAAGTCACAGTAGGCACAGGGACTGGGTCTTATGCATTGATGAAGTCTTGAAGCATGCCACTAGCCAAAGAAGTTAACATATGCGGTGGTTGAACCGGTTTGCCCAAATGTAGCAGATTTCATCTGTTCCATAAGAGCCACACTGTGAGAGCAAAAATTTCAACTTTGTAATCGTCATGTACCTACAAAAAATTTTATTATGTATCATGAGTATGAAGGAAGAAGGTGGATGATAGTTGTTGCGTGTGAAGAAAGAAAAATAATTGAAAAAATAAAGAGAAATTGATATCTTAATGAAAAAGTAATGCTACAAATATAAACTATTTTATAACATTTTTACAAACTACTGATGTGGCTTTAGCAATTTTCAAATAATTATTGGTAAATATAAATATAAGGTTAGTAGTGAACCCATGTTAGAATTAACAATAATTTGCCAAATTAATAATTTGTAAAAATGTTGTAAAATAGTTTGTGACTGTAGCATTATTCTTTAATGAAATGATAAAACATATGTACAGTACCTTAGATATTGTTTCTTAAGTTTCTCTTTTAAGATTTTGCCATATAACTATTTAACTAAAAAATACATTTTATTCTCATGAGAAAAAATCCACATGACAGAATCTTAAGAAGGAAACCTAAGAAACAACACCTAAGTATTGTACTTAAGTCTTAGTCTTAATGAAATATAATTTAAAATGGATAATATGGTGTGAAGTGTTTTGAAAAATTAGTATGAAAAAAAAAAAAAAAGTTCTTATATTAAAATAGACAAAAAATTTTGAACGAACTGATACAAATGATAAAGTTTTTTTTTTTAGAATACTAAGTATTTTTAACACACACACACACACTCACAGGGAGAGGAGAGAAAACTTAAGCATGTTTTCTAAATGGCAGGTGGGAGGTGTACTCTCGAAAACTCAATAAAAACTTTAATTATGACCATTGGAAATTGGATATGTTATCCTTAATGTATCCATACTTACATATAAAATCACAAATATAAAAATAATTCTCTTATATTAGTTTTATATATATACATTGTCATTTTTGGTAATTTATTCTTCAAACAGCAGTTTTGAGAATTTACCAAACGCTCTTAGTTTTTTTCAAAAAACTCATTTCATTCTACAATTATTAAAACCACAATTTTTTTTTTTTTCAAATAGCTCAACTATAACGGGTTTTACCATATTCACCCTTAGTAATCACTCAATATCTGTGCCACCGGTGACCACAAACGTCTAAGAAATTAATCAATTGCTATAAAAGTCATGAAAATCCATATTAGTACGAGGAGAAGAAAATTAGTTGCACTTTGCTAACATGACAGCGCAAGACAGAGAAATATACCACTAGGATTGCAAAGCCCACATAAAAGTCTCAACTTCCACTATTGGTCAATTGCTCAGGATTGTTGTCAAACGGAATTTAACAGAGTTTTAAAAACATTCACTAAAATTTGGCCCAAAATCAAACTAATCTCTTTGTTCTTTTAAAATTTTAATTTAGGCTTCGCTTTGGAGTTCATAAGGAAATGGAATGGAATAGAATAGTTACAAGGGAATGAAAAAGAATGGAATGAAATGGAATTAAGTAACCTTAAACGAATGTTTTAAAATAAAAGAATGGAAATGAATGAAAATGAATGGAATGTAAGTAATCTTGTTTGGGAGCAGCATGGAGGGAATTGAATGAAATCATTTTATGATAATATTACTATTAGACCCCTATTTTAAAATAAAGAGTTAAATATATAAGAGTATTTTGAGAGTTTTAGTAAAAAAATCATTAAATCTAATTTCATTCTCTTCTATTCCTCCCAATTTCAAGGGAATAAAAATTTGAGGTTTTAAGATAATAGAAAGGAATGAGTGTTCCTTCCAATCCATTCCATTCCCTCCCACTTAAACTCCCAAACAAAGGAATAGACTTTCCATTCCCTCCATTAAAACTTCAAAACAAGGGAATGAAAGAATATTCTAAAATGATTATTTTCATACATTTCCATTCCATTCTATTCCTTCCTCCAAAGTGAGGCCTTAAGGAAAACATTAAAGAATGCTCTAAAATAATTTTTTTTAGAATTATTTTATGGAAAAATGATAAAACAATTAATTTTGTTGACAGTTTTTTATATTTTCCATATCATACGGCTCTTAATATGATTTATTAACAAGGGAAGGAATTGTGTCCAGTGAAAGTTATCACTGGACACGTCATGATTCGGACACGTGTCCGCAATTTAACGTGTCCAATGATAACTCTCATTAGATACAAGCCGCACCCTTTTAACAATTGATCTAAGGGCACCTGTTAACATGACTTTTAATTTAAAATTTAAAATTCTCAAACTTTAGAAAAATTCCACATCAATCCTTCTATTGAGCCTTTTCTTTAGTGAACTTGATAAACTAGTCGCCAAACACTTTATGATTAGTCAATATGGCTAGATTTCACAAGAAGCTACAAAATATGGCTAGATTTCCCATACCTTGAAGAAAAAAGTCATGGAAAACTTAGTTTCACGTTTGAAATTAATGTTTCACCACGCTAAGCAATGAACCATGTATGATATGGTGTAGTAAAATTTAAAAAATTCTGAATAACTCATTATTCGATTAAATCATTTTATTCATAATTGACCACACCTCACAAGTCACAACATGAAGTGAGAATTAAACCCACAAAAACATCAACCCCACTATGCTATTCTAGAATTTGCATCTTGGACTACAGTTGTGGACTTTGTTGGGCCTGGCACACATTCGCATTCACCTTCAATGCTACAAACGCCAATGTCAGGGGGGGCACATAACTGAATACAGTCGACATCAGTTCTACAACCCACAGGTTGCTCCTTTGACAATGGCAGACCTGCATTCAAAACCATTTCATAATTTTCATTAGCTACTTTCATGTGATATATAAAAAAATATATATTGTACCTTTGAATCCATGAGAAGGAAAGGAACTAACAAGATGCAATGACCAAGAGGATCATGATCACGGAAACCATCTTGGAAGATGCAAGCTTCATATCTTCTATGTTTGTGTGGATGATACGAACGTGCGATTATGTGGTTCTAGTTAGCTTAACTAATAACATTCTTGTCGTTGAAACTATCTCTAAAAAAAAAAAAAAAAACTCTTACGTTGGAGTTTCTTTAGAAGGATTGTCCAAATCTAATAAATTTAGGTTATTCAAAATGAACCCTTATAATAAATATAATATATTCCATTTAATTATAATTGTGGGGCCGGTTATCCAAAAAGATGATGTGGAAATCGTAGAAAATGGGCTTGTGGCCTAACGGCCCAGTCTGAGGACATTCGCTTGGCCGAGGATGGTTAAAGAAAGATATTGTGGGAGTAGTATAAGAAAAAGGGATGGAAGTCATATATAGTGGCCCAAAACGCGTCCAAGGATAAGATCCACCTCGGATACCATAGTCCAAGGTGGATGTAACTATCTCACTATTCAAGGTACTCCGCAAAGTTGTATTAGAACTGGAAAGTGAATATAGAACAAAGGAGGAACCGGGAGAGATAACAAATATCTTCTAAAGTTGCTACCTCTAAATTAAATGCTTCTCAACTAACTCTCTAGCCGCATTAATGTGGAGGTAATACCTGAACAGTAACCAAGCAGCCTTATGGCTGCTAAGCAAAGGTTCCGGGAGGTGTTGGATGGGACAGAAAGGAGTTTCCATAATAGAACCTACACGTGTACGGTGAGAATAGGGTGAGGAACGTGGTATATAACTTGAAAATGGATGACATTAAGGAAGGGGGAGAGAAAAAAGGAGAAAGAAAGATAGAACCCAAAAAGATATCCTCTAAGACCTAGCCAAGGAGAGTTTTGATCATTGGATGAGTTTGAAGCATCCTTTGCTGCACAATGATCATGACCTTTTCTATCGAATGGGACTAGTTCTTCTATCCACTCTCTAACATTTATTGTTTGGACTTGTTGGGTTAGAAACCCATCCCTATTCTGATCCGATCCAATTTGAGTCCCTACAATTGGCACCGTTTGTAAGAAGAACTTGATCTATTTGTAGGGAAAGGCAAGTGCAGCGGTTGTGATGGAAGAGGGAGCACTGCAACAGCCGGTGGTGGACCCACAGCAAATAGATTTAGTCCACACCAGGCAGAGTCCAGGGGGTCTCAGCATGGTAATCGTTGGTAATCCTTGAACAAGAAGGAGATCGTGAGGGAAGTGTGCAAACAACCTACACTGATGGAAGTCGTTCTCGGGGGAAAAGCCATGTTTCCCATGTAAGAATGATGGGCATGCAACGTGAGATTAACAAATTGAAAAGGGAATTGCGACACGAGCGATGAAGCATAGGTCTCACAACTCTAGGCAATCTTCTGAGGAGTCAGATGACAACAGTTATAGGCAAAGGTCAAGAACTCCGCCCAGTGAATCTTTTTCCTATGATGAGGAATACCACCATAGACGGGAGAATAAGAGTCTGCCTCGCAAGGGTTTAGGGAATGACGCTTGAACAAAGCTTTGAGTCAAGTTTCCAAGTCACCCTTCACACGACGTATTGAGGATGCAGATCTTCCTCGACGATCCATCAGCCCGCGTTCACCATTTATAATGGTCGAACAGATCCAGTGGAATATGTTAGCCATTTTAGTCAGAGAATGGATGTTCATGCTAAGGATGAGGCCTTGATGTGTAAGGTCTTCCCATCTAGGCTGGGTCCATTTGGCGATGAAATGGTTCAACGTGCTAAGAGCGAATTCCATTGGCTCATTTGAGAAACTCACCCAAGCTTTTGGTGCCCACTTTATCACCTGTAGGAGGGTTTCTCAGCCTTTGGGATTGTTATTATCCATGTCTATGCGGGAGGGAGAAACCCTGAAGGCCTATTCTGATAGATACTAGGAAATGTTCAACGAAGTAGATGGAGCCTATGATGATATGGCTATTAATACTTTAAGGCTGGCCTTCCAACCGAGCATGGTCTGAGGAAATCTCTGACTAGTAAACCTGTTACCAACGTGCGTCAGCTTATGGATCAAATCGACAAATATAGAAGATTAGAGGAGGATAAGATACAGGGTAAAGGAAAGTCCAAGGTAATCCCTCAGGAGAGGAGGGATTTCAGGTCGGACTAATACAATAATAACCGACCTCGAAAGGACTTTTGGGGGCAACCAGGATCTGCTAATTCCCAGGTGGTTAACGCCGTGTTTCAAGAACTAGTACAACGGGTTCTGGAAAAGATAAAACACGAGTCATTTTTCAGATGGCCCAATAGGATGGCAGGGGATCTTGAGAAACGTAATCAAAACCTTTACTGCCAATATCACCAGGATCATGGACATACTTCTGAAGATTGCAGAAATTTGTGGGACCATTTGGATCAGCTGGTCCGAGAAGGGAAATTGACCCAGCTTCTGCATCATTCCAGTGGCCGAGGAAGTCAGGCAAGTTCGACATTTCGGGGAGATGCTTCTTCAGGACCCCCCTTAGGCACGATAAACGTTATATTTGCCGCCTAGGAAGAACCGAGTCTTGCCCCTACAGGGTAATGTCTGTGTCTCATTGTTTGGATGAGGGCTCTAGTTCAATGTCGAAGAGAGCTAGGCTAGACACCTCACTAGTGTTAGGCTTTTCGAATGAAGACAAGAGAGGAACCATACAACCACATGATGACGCTTTGGTGGTTACACTTAGGATCGGGGGTATGATATGAGAAGGGTGATGGTTGATGAGGGGAGTGCAGCCGAGGTGATGTATCCTGACCTGTATAGGGGGCTGAATTTGAGTCCCCAAGATCTGACAGCCTATAGCTCTCCGTTGGTGAGTTTTGAAGGTAGATCGGTCATTCTGATGGGTATGATTAGATTATCTGTGCAGACTAGCTCAGATGTGGTGAAGGTGGATTTCATTGTGGTAAATGCTTTTTCTCCGTATACGACTATTTTGGGTAGGCCCTGGCTGCACCTTAGGGGTTGTTTCTTCTACTCTTCATCAAAAGGTGAAATATCCATCAAAAGGCCAGGTGTTAAAAATATTGGGAAATCAAGTCATGGCCAGGTAATGCCTGATAACGGCCATTCAACTCGGCTAGAGACAGTTACTTTGGCCACGGTCGAGAATGACTTATAGCAATCAAAGACTCCGGCAATCCTCTTCAGCACATCCGCCGATGAAGCGGAGTGTGAGAATTTGGAGAGGGTGAGTGTTAGGGATGATCCAGATAAGTACTTTCAGGTTGGAGCACAGTTGCCTTTATTGGAGAAGGAGCAATTGGTTGAGGTCCTTAGGAGGAACATTGATGTGTTTACATGGAATGCCTACGAAGCCCCAGGGGTGGATCCAAACTTCATTTGTCATCATTTGAATGTCAATTCATCTATTATTCCGAAGAAATAGCCACCTCGGCATCCGTCCAAAGTACATTCCGAGGCTATCAGAGATGAGGTGACCAAGCTCAAACAAGCAGGGCTATCAAAGAGGTGTTTTACCCTCAATGGTTGGATAATACGGTCGTGGTGAAAAAGAAAAATGGAAAATGGCGCGTATGTGTTGATTTCACGGACCTTAATAGAGCTTGTCAAAAAAACCTTTCCCTATGCCCCATATAGATCAGCTGGTGGATGCAACAGTAGGCCACCCTCGGCTGAGCTCCTATATGCCTTTCAGGGCTATCATCAATCCCACTGGCGTTGGATGATCAAGAAAAGACCGCTTTTCTCACTCACACTGAAAATTATCACTACAAGGTAATGCCTTTTGGCTTGAAGAATGCGGGGTCTACTTACCAACGAATGATGACAAAGATGTTTAAAGCCATAGTTGGGCAGGAGTATCAAAGTCTATATTGGTGATATGGTGGTGAAAAGTAGGGTAGTGGCCGAGCATGTGATAGACCCACCAACATTTTTGAGATTTTAAGGAAGCATAGACTGCGAATTGAACGCGTCTAAGTGCTCATTCGGGGTAAGTTCAGGGAAGTTTTTGGGCTACATGGTGACTACCGAGAAATTAAAATGAACCACGACAATAANTTTCATAAATACTGAGTCTGTCCGAGGACCTTCTTTTCTAAACCTATAAGTTTCCTTAACCCTTCTTAGCCTTTAATCCTTTTTACTAATTTTTCTTCACGACTTTTAGAAAATGGGTAGGTTCAAGAGTTTAGTTGAGTCCGAAGAGGATATAGAGATATTTAGAGCTAAGTATAGGATTCCCCCAACAGTGGGCATGAGATATGCTTCCCCAGAAACGTGGGTAAACGATAGGAAAACGGGAGAAGTAGTCATCCCTATGATCGCTTTTATAGAGGGAGGGATGACTATTCCTATGGGTAATCTCACTAGAAGTTATCTTAGATTCTTTAGGTTATCTCCCACACAATGTGCCCCAAATATGTTCAGGGTGCTAGGGAGTATAGAAGCCCTAAATGAGAGGATGAACTTAGGTCTGACCTATCCCAATGTGAACTGGATGTACAATCCTAATCATTTGAAGGGTTAGGGTTACTATCTTAAGTCTAGGAATCCTGAAGTAAGGTTAATCCAATGCCTCTCTACATTGAATAAGGGATTAAAAGATGACTTTTTAATCTTTTCTGGGGAGTGGCATGATGGTTTACCCTGTCCGACTAGAGAGGGAAAACCAGGTGGGGTTTCCGGCTATAAGCCTATATAGTTTGGATTGTATTCTTTAATTCACGTTATCTCTAATTCTGACAAAATTTTCCTCCTGTTTTAATGATTTTGCAGACAAGCACGCTACCAGACCTCAATTTAGCCTAGTCAACAGGGAGAGTTTAGACAAAATCTTGCGATTTGAGGTGTATGTGAACCCATTTGACGGCTAACTGAGGGCAGCACACATAATCCTTAGGTATAAACCTATTTCCAAAGCATTTCAAGCTCCCAAGTGCGTGATAAAGGCCAAAGATCCTAAGCTTCACCGCATCAGTGTAGCTTTTGAAGGATTTATTGTTCCCGAGGGCGTTCCGATTCCTGAAAGTACCTCTTTTACTCAGCTGTTATTTGTTGCTACTCCTTCTGTAGGAGCTTCGTTGTCGCGCTCCATTCCTCAGGAAGGGAAGGAGGAAGAAGAAGAAGAAGAAGAAGAAGAAGAAGAACAAACTTTAGAGGGAGTTGTAGAGTTGTTGGATTCCGCAGACGAATTTGAAGTATTCAATCAACCCCTATCTCCCGAGGTGATTTATGATGAAATGGGTATCCAGAGAAAGAGGCAGAGGAGTTTGATGGACTTGATCGAAGGCTAGCCTGGAAAGGGTGTGCCGGGGAAGTCAACTCAACCCAAACTCCCCCTTCCCCCTCCTCCCAAATCCCCTCTTCACCCTCCTTAGTCACTTCAACCAACTGCGGTCGAACCTAATGATCTGAAGAGGAGGAGAGAGCCGAAAGATAAGGAAGTGATGGAGACTAGGAGATCTCATCCAACTCAGGAAGACGAAGCTCAACGAGCTGCAAAGCAGCAAAAGGTTAGCCATGGACCTCAACGAGTCGTAGAAAGGACAACCACTCACTCCTCGGACCCCGAGGCTTGGCTCCTTACACCCATGCTCAATGGCGAGCCCTTAAGGGAAGATGCCTTGATTAGGGACTTCAATGGCGAAATTGGGTGGCAAGTAGCCTCGGCCTTAGAGGAAACTCTCCTACTTCCCAAGGACATGACCGAGCTAAGAGGCATAAAGAGGAACGAGGTTTTTCTGAATGCTAAAAGATATTTGGGCATGGTATGATACCCTTCTTACTTTGTTTCTTTAACTATAAATGTCACACACACAATTTTGTTTATTGCATTCCTAATTTTTTTTTTTTTTAGGCTGTTCGAGCCACTTTCAGGCTGGAGGAGATAACCAATTCTTGCTACCAGCAAATAGACGAGAAGAGGATGAGGCGAGCATCAGCTGTGCAAACACTCACCATTGCTGAACAAAGCAACGCACAGCTGAAGAAAAAGTTAGCCGAGGAGGAACATGCTTGAAGGAGTGTTGACTCGGCCTTGGAGAGCACCCAAAGGCAAGCCGAGGACCAGAGGAAATGTCTGCGTGATGCTAATGGCCAGCTGGCAGCTTCCTAGGAACAGGTATCAACCTTGAAGAAGCAACTAGAGGAAGCCCAAAGGTTAAGAGACCAAGCTGAAAAAGCAAAGGTTGAGGCAGAGAAAGCAAAGGCTGAGGCTGAAAAAGAAAAAGACCAAGCCAAACAGCATGGGTACAACGTCGACGTTGCTGAGACTGAGAATAACTTCTGGGCAAAGGTGCCAGTAATATGTTGGGCCTACTGTGCCCAGACCTGGGAAGAAGCTCTCAACTGAGCTGGGGTTGAATATTCTTCCGAATTGAGAAGGCCAGAAAACATTTATTTCCCTCCAGCTATACGAGCATCAAGCCCTTCTTCTTAACAAGAGGAGGCATCCTCCACAGCCGCTGATTCGTCCAAAACAGCATAAACTCATAATCCTCCCATTCTCAACTAGCAGAAGCACCCTGAAGTGCCTAAAGCTGCAGTAAATGTTTCTTTGGACAAAGCAGTAAAGTGACCTAAGGATGGAACAGCTTCTCAAAACTTTGAACAGGCTTTGGCTTTGACCATTTTACCTGTTGGGGAAGTTCCAAAGGAAAAAGAGAAAGATGTTCCTCTTGAGGCAACTGGTAGAAGCCCCCAATCCAAGCTCCAAATAAAATTAAAACCTTAGTTAACGTAGTTAAATTCCTCTTATTTTCCCTTTCACTTTTTTTTTTTGGAGGATATTTTTAATTGTGATGTATATTTCCCTTTCCAAATTTATATGAGATATTGTTGTTCTCTTTATCACTTGTATAATTTTCTAGACGAATATTTTGTGTGTTTACATGATCCCAGGCAACAGAAGGATAAAATCTGATACTATATAAGGGAAAACTTGTATGATAACTAGAAACCAAAGTAGACTACAACAGCGAACTCCACAGGCTTACAAAGGCTTGCTTGTAATTCATTAAAAACTATCCACATTTGAGAAAATGTTCAAAGTGTTTAACCTAGGGAAGTGCTGAACACCTTAAAATGCTTTAAGTGATGCTCATGGAGTTTGCTTTGACACACTATTTTAGTTGCACGGACCATATTTAAAAAGCATTGACTTCTGCTAAATTTGTTGTCTAGACGATCTGTCATACCTTAGTTTTTGTTTAATTTTTACTAAGTTTGTGGTCCGAGGACCTGACATAATTTAGTGTCTGTTTAACACTTCAACAGATGTCATAGTGTACTAATTTCCACTAAGTTTATGGTCCGAGGACCTGACATAACTTAGTTTCTGTTTAATACTTCAACAAATGTCATAATGTATTAATTTCCATTAAGTTTGTGGTCCGAGGACTTGACATAACTTAGTTTCTGTTTAATACTTTAACATATGTTATAGTGTATTAATTTCCACTAAGTTTATGGTTCGAGGACCTGACATAACATAGTTTCTGTTTAATACTTCAACAGATGTCATAGTGTATTAATTTCCATTAAGTTTGTGGTCCGAGGACCTGACATAACTTAGTTTCTGTTTAATATTTCAACAGATGTCATAGTGTATTAATTTCCACTAAGTTTGTGGTCCGAGGACTTGACATAACTTAGTTTCTATTTAATACTTCAACAAATGTCATAGTGTATTAATTTCCATTAAGTTTGTGGTCTGAGGACCTGACATAACTATGTTTCTGTTTAATACTTCAACATATGTCATAGTGTATTAATTTCCACTAAGTTGGTGGTCCGAGGACCTGACATAACTTAGTTTCTATTTAATACTTCAACAAATGTCATAGTGTATTAATTTCCACTAAGTTTGTGGTCCGAGGACCTGACATAACTTAGTTTTTGTTTAATACTTCAATAGATGTCATAGTGTATTAATTTCCACTAAGTTTGTGGTCTAAGGACCTGACATAACTTAGTTTCTGTTTAATACTTCAACAGATTGAGAAATACAAGTTGCAGAATTAGGATAAATTGTAAAAGGAAGTAAAACAGAATTGTTCTTATTAATAATAATACCTCTTTAGGTTGCTTACATTTCAGGGATGGAGTATAGTTTTTTCATCCAAATCTTCTAAGTAATAAGCACCTATTCCTGTTATAAATGTGATACGCTATGGTCGTTCCCAATTAGGCCTTAACTTTCCCCAGGCTAGATTTTTGGTAGTTCCCAATACTTTTCTCAATACCAAATCTCTTGGGGCTAACGGCATTAACTTGACATTTGCATCATAACCTTGTTTTAGCTTGTGTTGGTAGTAGGCCAATTGAACCATTGCATTCTCTCGTCGTTCGTCTATCAAGTCTAGATTCTTCTTTAACAGTTCATCATTTCCATCCGAGGTGAAAGTACTGGTTCTTAATGTGGGAAAACCTGTTTCAAGAAGAATCACAGCCTCAGCCCCATACGTCATTGAAAATGGGGTTTCCCCTATTGACCGACGAGGTGTTGTTAGATATGTCCAGAGGACATGTGGCAACTCCTCCACCCATTTTCCCTTTGAATCATCCAACCTTTTTTTAAGCCCACCCACTATGACCTTGTTGATAGCCTCGGCCTGCCCATTTCCCTGTGGATAGGCCGGAGTGGAATATCTGTTCTTTATCCCCAGATCGAAACAATACTTTCTAAAAGCCTTGCTGTCAAATTGAAGACCATTATCCGAGATGAGAGCTTGAGAAACACCGAATCGAGTAATGATATTTTTCCAAACAAACCTCTTGACATCCACATCTCTGATATTGGCCAGAGGCTCAACTTCGACCCACTTTGTAAAATAGTCTGTGCCAACTAGTAGATATTTTCTATTTCCTACTGTTTTAGGGAAAGGACTAACGATATCCAAGCCCCACTAAGCAAAAGGCCAAGGACTAGAAAGAGGATTAAGAACTCCTCCCGGCTGATGGATGTTTGGTGCGAACCTTTGACATTGATCACACTTCCTAACGTACTCCTGTACTTTTTTTTGCATGCCTGGCCACTAATACCCCTGAGTAATTGCATGGTGAGAGAGAGATCTTCCTCCAGTGTGACTCCCACAAATCCCTTCATGTAACTCTTCTAGAAGTGCCTCTGAGGTTTCGGGGTGTACACAAAGCAGATACGGCCCAGAGAAAGAGCATTTGTATAACTTTTTTATCCTCGGACAGCCAAAACTGAGGAGCTTTTCATCGTATCTTTTCAGCTTCTGATTTGTCCTCGGGCAGTATATCCTTTTCGAGGAATAACAATATAGGATCCATCCAACTACGCGCCGAATTGATTTGATTGACCTGAAGCGAGTCCCCCGTTACTGGGGTGGGTGCGTTTAAGTCTTCAACCATTATCACTCGAGGCAAGTTTTGCACCGAGGAGGTAGCAAGGGTAGCCAAAGAGTCTGCATGGGCATGCACCGAGGAGGTAGCAAGGGTAGCCAAAGAGTCTGCATGGGCATTTCCGCTCCTAGGGACATGGGTTACTTCAAAAAATTCAAAATTTACTTGCATACGCCTAACCCGGCCCAAGTACTCCTGCATTCTTGTGTCCCGAGCTTCCAACTCCCCTCTAACCTGGCCCACGACCAGTCTCGAGTCCGAGAAAATCTCTACTGTTTTTCCACCTAGTTTCTTGACCATCGCCATCCCCATTAATAAAGCTTCATACTTTACTTCGTTGTTAGTAGCTGAGAATTCCAACCTCAAAGACTTCTCGATAGTGACCTTTTCAGGAGATATCAAAACCAGCCCCACTCCTGACCCTCGCTGGTTTGCTGCTCCATCCACATACACTTTCCAAGGTGAGGCATGTTGCACGGAGATAAGGCTAATTGATTTTTCATCCATGCCATGTGGGCTTGCTTCTATTTCCACAGGGCCTTCATCAAATTCGACTACCAGGTCGGCAAGAACCTGACCCTTCACAGAGGTACGAGGCATATACTTAATATCAAAAGCCCCTAAAATTGTGCTCTACTTGGCAATCCTGCCAGTGTAATCTACACTCTGAAGTACCGCTTTGAGTGGATACTGAGTTAGGACGACCACAGTGTGTGCCTGAAAATAATGGAAAAGTTTCCTTGTAGTATGCACCACTGCCAAAATGGCATTTTCTAACGGCAGATAACGTACATTAGCCTCATGAAGCGACTTGCTCACATAGTAGACTGGCCGTTGTATGCCATTATCTACTTGTATCAAAACAAAACTGATCGCATAGGTAGCTATCGCCAAGTAGGAAAAAAAGACTTCATCCACCTCAGGACTAGACATAATGGGTGGCCGAGATAGATATTCTTTAAGCTGCTGAAATGCCAGGGCGCACTCCTCAGTCCATTCGAATCCTTTCCACTTGTGGAGTAAAAGGAAAAAAGGTCTGCACCTATCCGTCGACCTGGATATGAATCTATTCAAAGCAGCGGTCATCCCAGTCAACCTCTGGACCTCCTTGGGATTCCGAGGTGGTTGCAAGCTACTTATGGCTCTAATTTGGTCAGGGTTCACTTTAATTCCTCGGTGAGTCACCATTTAGCCTAAAAATTTCCCTGAACTTACCTCGAATGAGCACTTAGACGCGTTCAATCGCAGTCTATGCTTCCTTAAAATCTCAAAAATGTTGGTGAGGTCTGTCACATGCTCGGCCACTACCCTACTTTTCACCACCATATCATCAATATAGACTTCGATAACCTTGCCCAACTGTGGCTCAAATATCTTCATCATCATTCGTTAGTAAGTAGATCCCGCATTCTTCAAGCCAAAATGCATTACCTTGTAGTGATAATTTCCAGTGTGAGTGAGAAAAGCGGTCTTTTCTTGATCATCCAACGCCAGTGGGATCTGATGATAGCCCTGAAAGGAATCTAGGAAGCTTAGCCGAGGGTGGCCTACTGTTGCATCCACCAGCTGATCTATACGGGGCTTAAGGAAAGGGTCTTTTGGACAAGCTCTATTAAGGTCCATGAAATCAACACACATGTGCCATTTTCCATTTTTCTTTTTCACCACGACCGTATTAGCCAACCATTGAGGGTAAAACACCTCTTTGATAGCCCTTGCCTATTTGAGCTTGGTCACCTCATCTTTGATAGCCTTGGAATGTACTTTGGACGGACGCCGAGGTGGCTGTGTCTTCAGAATAACAGATGGATTGACATTCAAATGATGACAAATGAAGTCTGGATCCACCCCTAGGGCTTCGTAGGTATTCCATGTAAACACATCAATGTTCCTCCTAAGGACCTCAACCAATTGCTCCTTCTCCAACAAAGGCAACTATGCTCCAATCTGAAAGTACTTATCTGGATCATCCCCAACACTCACCCTCACCAAATTCTCACACTCTGCTTCATCAGCGGACGTGCTGAAAAGGGTTGCCGGAGTCTTTGATTGCTATAAGTCATTCTCAACCGTGGCCGAAGTATTTGTCTCTGGCCGATGTTGAATGGCCGTTATCAGGCATTGCCTGGCCATGACTTGATTTCCCAATATTTCTAACACCTGGCCTTCTAATGGATATTTCACCTTGTGATGAAGAGTAGAAAAAACAGCCCCTAAGATATGCAGCCAGGGCCTACCCAAAATAGCCGTATACAGAGAAAAAACATTTACCACAATGAAATCCACCTCCACCACATCTGAGCCAGTCTGCACAGATAATCTAATCATACCTATTGAAATGACTCATCTACCTTCAAAACTTACCAACGGAGAGCTATAGGCTGTCAGATCCTGGGGACTCAAATTCAGCCCCGTATACAGGTCAAGATACATCACCTCGGCTGTGCTCCCCTCATCAACCATCACCCTTCTCACATCATATCCCCCGATCCTAAGTGTAACCACCAAAGCGTCATCATGTGGTTGTATGGTTCCTTTCTTGTCTTCATCCGAAAAGCCCAACACCAGTGAGGTGTCCAGCCTAGCTCTCTTCGGCATTGAACTGGAGCCCTCATCCAAACAATGAGACACAGACATTACCCTGGAGGGGCAAGACCCGGTTCTTCCTGGGGCGGCAAATATAACGTTTATCATGCCTAAGGGGGGTCTTGAAGAAGCATCTCCCCGAAATGTCGAACCTGCCTGACTTCCTCGGCCACTAGAATGATGCAGAAGCTAGGTCAATTTCCCTTCTTGGACCAACTGATCCAAATGGTCCCACAAATTTTTGCAATCTTCAGTAGTATGTCCATGATCCTGGTGATATTGGCAGTAAAGGTTTTGATTACGTTTCTCAGGATCCCCTGCCATCCTATTGGGCCATCTGAAAAATGGCTCGTGTTTTATCTTTTCCAGAACTGGTTCTCGGAACACGGCGTTAACCACCTGGGAATTAGCAGATCCTGGTTGGCCCCCAAAGTCCTTCCGAGGTCGGTTATTGTTATATTGGTCCGACCTAAAATCCCTCTTCTCCTGAGGGATTACCTTGGACTTTCCTTTACCCTATATCTGATCCTCCTCTACTTTTCTATATTTGTCAATCCAATTCATAAGCTGATGCACGTTGGTAACAGGTTTACCAGTCAGAGATTTCCTCAGACCATGCTTGTTTGGAAGGCCAACCTTAAAAGTATTAATAGCCACATCATTATAGGCTCCATCTACTTCGTTGAACATTTCTTAGTATCTATTAGAATAGGCCTTCAGGGTTTCTCCCTCCCGCATAGACATGGATAATAATGATCCCAAAGGCTGAGAAACCCTCCTACAGGTGATAAAGCAGGCACCAAAAGCTTGGGTGAGCTTCTCAAAGGAGCCAATGGAATTCGCTCTTAGCCCGTTGAACTATCTCATTGCCACTGGACCCAGGCTAGATGGGAAGACCTTACACATCAAGGCCTCATCCTTAGCATGAACAGCCATTCTCTGACTGAAATGGCTAACATGTTCCACTGGATCTGTTCGACCATTATAAATGGTGAACTCGGGCTAATGGAATCGTCGAGGAAGATCTACATCCTTAATACGTCACGTGAAGGGCGACTTGGAAACTTGACTCAAAGCTTTGTTCAGAGCGTCATTCCCTAAACCTTTGCGAGGCGAACTCTTATACTCCCGTCTACGGTGGTATTCCTCATCATAGGAAAAAGATTCACTGGGCAGAATTCTTGACCTTTGCCTATAACTGGTGTCATCTGACTCCTCAAAAGATTGCCTGGAGTTGTGAGACCTACACCTTCGTCGCTCGTGTTACAATTCCTTTTTCAATTTGTTTATCTCACGTTGCATGTCCCCATCATTCTTTACATGGGAAACATGGCTTTTCCCCTGAGAACGACTTCCATCAGTGTGGGTTGTTCGCACACTTCCTTCATGATCCCCTTCTTGTTCAAGGATTACCAACGGATTACCATGCTGAGACCCCCTGGACTCTACCTGGTGTGGATTAACATCTATTTGCTGTGGGTCCACCACCTGCTGTTGCAGTGCTCCCTCTTCCATCACAACCGTTGCACTTGCCTTTCCCTACAAATAGATCAAGTTCTTCCTACAAACGGTGCCAATTCTAGGAACTCAAATTGGATCAGACCCAGAATAGGAATGGGTTTCCAACCCAACAAGCCCAAACAATAAATTTTTAGAGAGTGGGTAGAAGAACTAGTCCCATTCGATAGAAAAGGTCATGATCATTGTGCAGCAAAGGATGCTTCAAACTCATCCTATGATCAAAACTCTCCTTGGCTAGGTCTTAGAGGATATCTTTTTGGGTTCTATCTTTCTTTCTCCTTTTTTCTTTCCCCCCTCCTTAATGTCATCCATTTTCAAGTTATATACCATGTTCCTCACCCCATTCTCACCGTACACGTGTAGGTTCTATTCTGGAAACTCCTTTCTGTCCCATCCAACATCTCCTAGAACCTTTGCTCAGCAGCCATAAGGCTGCTTGGTTACTATTCAGGTATCACCTCCACATTAATGTGGCCAGAGAGTTAGTTGGGAAGCATTTAATGTGGAGGTATCAACTTTAGAAGATATTTGTTATCTCTCCCGGTTCCTCCTTTGTTCTATATTCACTTTCCAGTTCTAATACAACTTTGCGAAGTACCTTGAATAGTGAGATAGTTACATCCACCTTGGACTATTGTAGCTGAGGTGGATCTTATCCTCAGACGCGTTTTAGGCCACTATATATGACTTCCATCCCTTTTTCTTATACTACTCCCACAATATCTTTCTTTAACCATCCTCGGCCAAGCGAATGTCCTCGAACTGGGCCGTTAGGCCACAAGCCCATTTTCTACGATTTCCACATCATCTTTTTGGATAACCGGCCCCACAATTATAATTAAATGGAATATATTATATTTATTATAAGGGTTCATTTTGAATAACCTAAATTTATTAGATTTGGACAATCCTTCTAAAGAAACTCCAACGTAAGAGTTTTTTTTTTTTTTTTTAGAGATAGTTTCAACGACAAGATATGTTATTAGTTAAGCTAACTAGAACTCACATAAGTCGCACGTTCGTAAAACAACAAACTTTGAATTATGCTTTGATTGACAGGTATCAGTGTGGAATGGATGGATTGTAATTAGCTAAAAATTTATAGATCTAAAACAAAATATACAAGCCCAAAAAAATTAGATCCAACAATAAAAATTATTAATAGTAAAGCTAAAATAAATTAACCCAAGTCAACCTATTTTACCAAAAACAAATAACCTGGCCTTTTAACCACACAAAAAACAGTACTAATCTATCTAGAAAGATTTATTCTATCACTAAACTAAGTTCAAATAATTTATCAAGCACCTAGGTCATAACATTCCCTTCCCCTTTAAGATGAATCTTGTCCTCAAGATTCAAAGACGAAGAAATTGACGCTTGCACACATTGATTGGAGAATACTAGACCTCGGATTTTAAAGTGAAAAAGCATGAGATTTGGACCATGGACACTTGCACCAATTCTTTAATCATTTTTGTAAACAGAAAATCCTTGATTTTTACATCCTTGACCTCATCGGGAATGACAAATTCAACGTGTGAAATTTGTGTAGGTTTATTCAAAATCACAAGTAGATCCCTTTGATCTAATTTTTCTACTTCGTTGATCCTTTGATCTTCAAATGCAATTTTTGTGGCAAGTACTACCTCCAACAAATTACTTTCTTGAATTGTTGGTGGTTCTTTGATCGCCAACACTTGAATTGTTGGTTCTTGAATATTTGATTCTTGAACGGGGTTGGACAAGATTTTCAAATTATTTTTCCATAGAAGCCTCAACTGGTACTTCATAGATTAGTATTTGAAATCAATCTTGAAGGGTGCATATGAACTCCACCCAATTAGTGCATAATCTCGTTGCCTCTAAGGTCTGAAACCAATCATGTGCCTTTCCTTCCATGTAATAAGAGGAAATGGAAACCATATCATGTGATGGGGTGTTGTTAAAATCGAAGAATTCATAGACCTTAAAAAGCCATGAAAAATGGGTCTTTGTCTTTAAATTTTGGTATCTCCATAAATTTCCTTTGAGTTGTAGACATGATGGCTTGATGAGGTAGATTATTATTATTATTATTATTATTTTGGTGCTGCACGTGGAAACTTGTGTGAATGTCTTGATGGATACTGTGAGTTGGGTTTTGGATTATGGTGGGTAAGATTTTTTTTTTTTTTTTTGGGCTTGTGGTATTTGGTGGATGGCTATAGGTTGATGTACAATGGGTTTGAAAATATTCTGTTGTGTTTGTGTTGATATTGGTGTTGGCTGGATGTGGGTTGCCGTCTTGAGAAGGGTGAGTTTGGTTGCTTGTTGAGATGCAGTGATGCTTCAAATGGATCATAATGCTTTGATACCAAATGCTACAAACTCATGGGTAGAATTCACTCTTAAAAAATGGCTTGCAAGGAGAGGGTGTCTAAGAACTTATAAAAACATAGTTAAGCTTATACTTAATCCATTTCGGACACTAGGATGATAACATATCACCATGCTCTGTAGTCACGTCCACGACGGCTCACTCTATCAACACTAACCCGATGGTAGCCATTTTTCTTTTGGTGGCTCCACTCATTTTATAAGTTATTTTAACCTAGCCTATAGGTCGCCCCCTCCAAGATCCAACCACAAAGCCGCAACTCATTTGATCTCATACTCAATGAGGTGCGTCTGATTACTAGAAGTGGTGGTTGGCTCTGATACCAAATGTTGTGAACCAAGATAATTGAAAGATAGATTGCTCAATTCGAGGTGACTAGCCTACTAAACTTGAGAGGGAGAATATACATTTTTGATTAATTTTCTATTTAATTCTTTTTAATGCATTCAACCTACATAAATAGTCAAAGATAAGATAACCTTATCAACAAATCCTAAAATATAGGTACCAATCCTATCCTAAAACATAGAAATTGATCTCAATACAAATAAATAACATACTAATCTATCTAGGAATATTTATTCTATCGCTATACTAAATTCAAATAATTTATTAAGCACCCAGTCAAATCATGTCTTTATTATGTATGTGATAGCTCTCATGATATAGTATATCGATGTTACTAATTTTTTTTTTTTTTTTTTTAATGTTAATCCAATGTATTTATTGTGAGATATAAGCAAGTCTTTAAAAAATTCTCCACTAAGCCCCAATCGCAAAAGTGGCTTGTGAGGCTTGTGGAGGAAAAAATTTATCATGTATCCACCCTTTCGCAAAGGGTGGGTCCCATAAGTATGGAGTTCACCCCTGTAAGAGAGTGGATACATATAATAATACCACCTCTTTGTGGAGGGTGATACAGAGGTCAATATACCATGGAGTTTCAAAATCGCCCTTAGACACTCATATGAGTCATATAGCAGTGCATGTATGTCACATGCCATACTAATGTATATAAAGGATTCTGCAATCGAATTTGCTTCAAAAATCAAGTTTCTAATAGGTGGCTGAAGAATCATTTGCATCCTTCAAATATTTAATGATGGTCTTCGAGTCACCTTCTAGGACAGCTAAGGAGGAGGAAAATTATTAGGTACTCCCGGAGTACCATAAATGCATAGTCCCTCATCTCACATGAATAGTGGGTCCCACCATGAATTTAATTAGTGGAACCCACTATTCATGTGAGAGGAGGGAGTACACATTTATGATATTCCGGAAGTACACAATAATTTCCCGGAGGAGGAGACCACTTTCAGATGGAAAGTCGAGCACCTCCCTCATTGCTGCTAAAGTTTCACCTTAGCAATAGAACTAGGGAGGATTAAATTTTGTGACAGGGAAACAATGACAAGGCCATTAGAGTCATGGATAACAACTCCTGTAACACTCTTCTCTCAAAGAGTTTTTTATTTATTTAATTTATAACTCCTCCTAAAAGCTTATATATCACCTTATAAATAGGAAATTCCTTTAAAAAAAAAAAACTTATAATATAGGCATAGATAATCAATTATCTATATACCCTATGCTCCATCATTTTTTTTTTTTTTTTTTTAATTATACCCTATGTTATATATTATTTATTGGGTGCACTTCAATTGGATTTAATTAGCTGGGTCTGGTTAATGTGTACCCTTAATCTTTCTATTTTTAGAAACATTTTTTCGAGAATTGAAAAAGCTGTCATTACTTTTTCAATTCTTGAGAAACTTTTTCCAAAAATAAAAATTAATGTATGTCTTTAGAATACATATTAGTAAAATTCTAATTAGTTATCTATTACAATTTACAATAAATGTGGAATGGAATTTTTGTTAAAATAGATGAGTGAGATTTTTTAAAATCATTTCCAAACATAGAAATTATTAATTGTGATGGAATTGTGAATCCTATCAATTTAAATGTATTTTTATGCTGTTAACTTTAGCAGCATCCTGTTCTCCAACTTTCCCCATGCCCAGTGTTTGTTGGAAAAATTGTTTCCGTTCCAAGAACAAACAATAGGTAAAAATAAGTTACACAGAAATTCTTTTCAGTTTTAGTGTAAAATCCATAATGGGACCCACGATGCAAATAAAAAAGCAACGGGCTAGAGCAATAGCCCTCTGATTGGCCACAAACGAAATGACTTCTCTTCCTCTCTCTCTCTCCTCCCCTGGAAATGGAATTCGCATGCTCTCTGTCAATTCCGGAAACGATTTTCCGTACAATCCACAACGTGTAGCCAACGCTCCACTATTTACTCGAAACGTGTCCGTATCCGCAATCCGTATCAGACTCGGTTTTGAGGATAGTTAGACGTCGCTTTCAAAAACACTGACAACTGGGACACGAAGTCGGCGGCTGCGGCGCGTCTTTGTCGGCTCACGGCTCTCTCTGTCCGCAGGTTTCTCTGTCTTGTCGGCTGCCTGACTAGTTTCTGTTAACGATGTTAAAGTTCGAATGGATTTATGGGTTTTATGGTTACGTGGCAGATGAGAGCCACTCGATTTAGTTGGATGTGTTCGAGGTTTATGAGGGTTTTAACCTTGGTAAATGTGTGTAACATATTAAAGCTCTGAATTGGCCTCTGGGAAGTCTGGTATATTGGTTCTGACTTCTGAAGCGACACCTTGTGTAACATGCAAAATGTGAAGCTCTACGGTCTGCTCCGAAATGTCTATTCTACCCTTCTTGCTTTTCCAATCAGATGATTACCGAAGCTTCAGCGGGTATTTCTTGAGCTTTGCTTGAAGTTTGTTCAATTTTGGGTTTAATGTAAACAAAATAATCATAATGTGTTTCTCAAAAAAAAAAAAAAAAAAAAAAATCATAATGTTTCAATGTTTTTGTTATCGAAAAAGTATAAGATACAAATTTTTTTCACAATTTCTTACCATAACTATAATGTAATAGAATATGGTTAGTGCATAAAATATGTTAGGTCCATATGTAAGTGATAGTTAATTACTCATAGTCTGTCATGTCAAAATTGTGAAAAAAAAAGTTGTGAAATAATTTAGAGTCTTTTGAACTTTCTTTTGTTATATATTAAGTGCTGATAATCTGTTAACCTCCCACACTTGAAATTTTCATTGATCTTTTCAAAAATATATGAATATATAAATTTTTATAACAAATATTCAAATATAAATAGCCAAAATATTCAAATGATTCACTTAATATATAGAAGCTAATTTTCTTACCCATAATAAAAAAGCAAAACTCTAAAAACACACTTATTATTTATACACCATAATTCACAACATGCTTAAGGATTAGATTTTAATTAATACATTTTAATCTACTTTTTAATTAAGTACTAGTGTTGTGGGTTCCAGTTAGCTCAACTGGTAAAGTTTCTGATTGCTAAATAAGATATATGAGGTTCAATTCTCAAAAACTGATTAGTGTCTTAGCTTGATGATAAAGAACTATATCAAGAGCGGACGTCATAAGTTGAAAATTTCTCTAAAAAAAAAAAGTACTAGTGTTGACCTCAAGTATAAGTGCATACGAACCAAAGGTTGATACTTAAGCATGTTATGATTTGGGTGTGAAAATAATTATGTCCATAGATAAACTAAAATAAAATGAAGCTCAACTCAATTGACTAATACATTTTTTTATACTCATATAATAAAATTAATATTATGATGATGATGGAGAAGAGGTTGCCAATAAAACTTGATTAGTCCATCACATGGGGTTTAGGCGTGGCAACTTTTATTGGTATATTTGTCTATTTAGAAATGATTTATTTTTGATAGCTTATTTGCACATGTGATTAAAAAAAATTAAAAGTTAGTTTGTTTTTAATAATCTAAAACTTATATTATTTGAAATAAAGTTAAGATAAAAATTAGTTTAGGACTCACAAGCAATACATAAATAAATAAAAATTAGCTAATTATAAGATACTAAACAACCAAGGTATGTGAGATACTTAGGAATTAAAAAAAAAAAAAATTTGACCTACAAATAAACAAAAAAGAAAAAGAAAGAAAGAATCCTAATGATAACCATGACACATTGACATGACCATATCTAGGATCTAAAATTTTAATATTATTATTATCATCAAAAAGAAAAAAAAAAAATTTACTTGGTGCCTTTTGGTCTCCCGACTCTCTCCTCCACTGAATCTGTTCCATAAAACAGGGTACATTGGTAAATTCAACATATATAAATAAGGTGCTGCAAAAACGTCAGAATTCAGTACTACATAGAGCCAGCCAAAACAATACTAATACAATTCTCACTCACTACTCAGTACTCAGTACTACTCTTTCAAATCTCCACAACCCAACCATTCCCTCTCATTCTCTCTCTCTCTCAAACCCCAAAAACCTTTACAGCTCCGATGGCTCTGTTCCATTCATTTTCTTGTTTCATCATCATCATCATCGTCTTCCTGTCAACCCTTATGTCTCTTCTTGTCGTTTCACACCAGCAACCATTGTTAGACCCAGCTGAGCAAGACGCTGTGTACCATGTCCTTGACTCCATCAACCCCACCATTCCTTGGCGCTCACTCTACCCCGATGACCTCTGCTCCTCCGCCCCACACGGCGTCGCTTGCGACTACTTCACCTCCGATTCCGATTCCGAAACCGATACAACAGTAACAGCCCACGTCACCCAGCTCAGTTTCGGATACGTTTCGGACTACACTCCAAACCCACCTTGCTCCTCAAACTCCACACTCAGTCCTCTCCTCTTCACCTCCTTCAGCTACCTCCGCAAGCTCTTCTTCTACAAATGCTTCAACGACACGAAACGCGTTTCGCTCTTCTCCAACGTTTCGCCGAGTTTCTTGTCCACGCTCGAAGAGTTGGTGTTCATAGACAACCATCCTTTGTTGCCCCCCTCAGTGGCATTTTCCGTAACTACACCAACCTGAGAAGGGCAGTTCTGACCGGGAACGGAGTCTTCGGAGAAATCCCTGATTGGGTTGGCGATTTGGTCAATCTTGAAGAACTCACACTTTCAAGAAACCAGCTTAATGGTGGGGTTACCTTAAATTTTCCGAAGAAGCTCAAGGTTCTTGATTTGAGTCATAATCATTTTGACGGATATGTCCCTGAATCTTTGGGTAATCTCACTGAGCTTCTGAAGCTGGATTTGAGTTTCAATGGGTTTTATGGTAAAATCTCAGATGGCTTAAGTGGGTTACAGAGGTTGGAGTTTCTGGATTTGAGTTTTAACCGTTTTGGCAATTTTGGGGTTCCATTGTTTTTAGCGGAGATGCCAAAATTGAAGGAAGTGTATTTGAGTGGGAATTTACTGGAGGGCAGATTCCAGAAATATGGGAAAAGCTGGGGGGTATTTTGGGAATAGGGTTGTCAAATCTGGGACTTGTTGGAATATTCCAGTTTCAATGGCGGTGCATTTGAGAAACTTGTGCTACTTGGGTCTTGACAACAACAAGCTTGAAGGGACTGTGCCTGTGGAATTTGGGCTTTTGAAGTTTGTGAATGAAATCAATTTGGAGAACAACAGTTTGAGTGGCAGAGTCCCATTTTCCGAATTCAAAATTGGTCAGAAGCTAAAGCTAGAGGAAATCCAGAGCTTTGTGGTGATGAAGGATATGGTGGATTGAATTTGAAGGTGTGCAGCAACAAACCTGTTACAGTTATTCCTAACCCTGTTCTTTTCAATGTGGCTAGTAGTTCTTCATTGCAGGTTGTTCCTCATGTGTTTATAATAATATTTGTTGGGTCTTTCAGTTTTTGTTTTTCTTTGTTGGATTCTTAGGTTTGGGGGGATTGTGTTAAAAGAAAAGACAACAACAGATTAGGGCTGACAAAGTTATAACAGGTTAATAGTACTCTTACTACTTGAAAAAAAAATGAATTTTTGGGTGGTGTTTTAAAGTGTTTGTAGTGGGACAATGATAGCTATGTAATTATGGTATTTTGTCAAATGAAATGAGAATTGCATATAGTATCAGCGTGGTTGTTTATGTTAATCTGAAAATTCTTTGGATCTTTGACTCCATTATGTGAATTTGGTTTCTATTATGCAATCTTTAGTGTTTTGATTCTTTTATTTTTCCGGGAGACCCAATTTTGTGTTTATACTTTTGTCTAATGTTGAGCGTATAAATGTGCACTTGAGTCCTTCATAATTTTAATTGTTCATTATATATTTGAAACGGAACTGTCTTTCACCCAATTTTAAGAACAAACCTACAAAGTACAAACATGACAAATTTATCATTTTTTTTTATCATAACTTATTGATGTGATGGAGTGTGATTTGTAGTCATCACTTTTACAACAGATACCAATTATTTACATCATCTTTATTGGAGACCAATTCACAATGTGAAATTTGTTATGACTGTGAAATTAGGAAACGACCAAATTTTTACTAAATTTTTCTGCAAGATTATCCCTTTAATCCGAATTTTCAAAAATTTTCTGCATGGTTATGATAATTTTCTTGGGGGTATGTTGGTAAAGGTTTTTTTTTTTTTTGACCTTCTCTTTTGTCGGGGCCAAAGAAAAAGGTGGGCTGTTGCAACCTCAAAACATGGTTTTGTCTGATGTGTGATTTTGGGCAACAGTGACAAGAAATGATGAAGACACAGACAAAAGTAATCCCGCTTTTATACAAAGATAGCTAGCCTGGATTGCTATGGATAATATCATAAATAGAGGTGCAGCTAAAGTGCATTGGAATTGAATGGTTCAGCTGCATTCAATACTTTTTGGGGGGATCCATCAATGTGGTTGGACAACACTACTGGAAAACTGGCATGCAATTCCTTTTACTCTTTGCATTTGCTTTCCCCTTGGGTTTGACATTGCTGTTGGAAGTAATGTTACATTCATTAACTAGTTACTCCAATATACTTTTACCAAATCCTAATAGTAGAGATGTTTAATGAAAATGATCACAAATGAAAAAAAAATATATATATATACACAAAAGAATAAATCAGTAATATATTTAACAGAGGACTGAAAAAAAACAGAAAAAAAAAAAAAAAAAGAAGAAGAATTATCTCCAGCAGTAGGATCGTACAAGGCTCCATGAAAAAAAAAAAAAAAAAAAAAAACAAAGAATCTGTTTAGTTTCAACTAAGCATAGTTCTATCTACCAGTATAAAGTACAGAAAAATAATGTTCAAAAGATTCCTGCATATCCTTTTGGTGTTCCATCTTCAAAAGCCTTTGGGCGAAGATCACTGTTCCCTGATGTGGAAACTGATCCGGATCCAGGTCCTGGATCCGAGAATGGAGATTGATATGTCTCAGGAGCTGGGGGTTTCAATCTTGATGATCTTGTGGAACCACCACAGTCTTTAGATTTCTTCCTCCTGATCTTTTTAGGGACGTCTGGAAGGCTGTGTGCAGGTGACACACTCTCTAAGCTTGACACACTTGCTAGGCCTGGATCGATGGGTAGCCGGTTCAGTTTGATAGCATCAGTTGATTCCTTGGAACTTTTAGATGACCTCCTTGATTGTCTTGATTTTTCTGTTTTTTCCCTGATAGGGGATCCAGTTGCAGAACTGCTTGATGATGCGCTGCGTCTTGACGACCTAGGCAATTCTGGCGAGTCCCTCGCCGGAGAATTTGGAGCCCGTGCAGGTCTTCTAGTTGAATCTATATTCCAATCAAAATGCATAATTAATGTGTTTGAAATTAATTCGAGAATTCAACGTACTTCACCTAAGGAACTGAGCCTAAATTTTGTTTCCCTTTTATATTATTTTTTTTTACCTTTGATCATGGAAGTGCATACATTTTCTCAACCAACATGGGAAATGGTAGCATGTCAATTATAGGAATGCCATTTATAAATGAAGACAACTTTTGAAGAAAATTGTGATAAGATTAAAGCTTGAATGTACTCACCCTCAATTTAGAAGGTTAAAAAATTAACACTATAAATCAGAAATATGTTATTCCAAAATTATTCAAGCAAAAGCATCATCATGTGTTATAATTTTATAAGCAACATAGAAGAAATGAAGTATTGTTGTACATACCTTCGGAGACCCATTGGATTCCAGTTTCCTCTTTCTTGTCTCCTGGATGACTTAATGGTGCTGATGAAAATCCTGGTGGTGCTTTAAATTCATTCATCTGCACAATGTCAGAATATGGCCTTACATTACATGAGCCTTGTGAGCAAATATTCAATTAAGGAGGAAGAAGAAGATTTTAAAAATTGGATGTTCCTCTACAACATTTGATCAAAATCTTTATCAAAACTATAATAAAACACAATTCAGAAACTTTACCCAGCTAGGAGAATGTACTGATGGACCATCCCATCCTATATGGGCAACATGCTTCACATCTGTGGGAAAACCTATCTCCATTTCAGGTTCTTTTTCATTATCTGCAAATATGTGGCAATTTTTTTTCAGTATCAACAAGAGAATCATAAATAAAAAATCCAAGTATAAAATGTACATTCAGAATGGGACACAAGATTTTTATTCAGCGTTATATAATAAAAATAAACACAATTAGTCCATCCTATCACACTTTACTCACCAAATATTTGAGAAATGTATCTTAGGCCTTTTAGAAGGCCTTTCATCTTGTTGTTGGACATTTCAATTCTCAGATTTGCTGACTCTATGTATGAACTATAATGTGAGATTCTTGTTGGATATTCTTGTTAGATGTGGAATCGAAAACTCAAGCTTTAAGTCTGAAAGAAATATGAAAAAAAAAAATAAAAAAATTGAATAGTAAGAAACATTTATCATGGTAATAAAGCACTTCGTATGAAAGAAATGAAACATTCTTTTCAAATGCAAATTCCATTTTCACACCTCTAATAAGAAAACTTGCTGCAGGGAAAAAAATCACCAACCCATGCTATGTTGAATTGAAGTTATATACATTTCCTGAAAAATTCCCAAAAATCATACCAATTCATATTTCACTTTCTTACTTTGAATTTGAAAGAAGATAAGGATCAGAGAAGGAAGAGGAAAATGGTTCAAAAACTTGTGACTGTTTTGGATAAATGTGTCAATGATCTAGAGAAGATGAGAAAAAAAATGCAAAATGAAGTGAATTCTGTTTTAAGCATAGGTATTGTTGGTTTCGTGACTTTGATGGCATTGGATTGTTTATTGCTCTTACCCATCAATCAAAACCAGAAGCTGATCGAAATTTTAGGTGTGTGGACGTGAAAAGAGTTCACAAAAATGCTAAATTTAGCTTAGTTTTAACGGGTCTTCTTTGCTGTTTGCCAGTTCCTCGGACAAAAACTCAAAATAATAATAATAATAATAATAATAATAATAATGAGATGATCAAACGGAATCTAGTAATGATATATATGATATAGGGAGCCGTATCATATAGTTGTTATATGTGTTTCACTTTTGCCAATAAAAAAAAAACACAAAACAGTAGGTCAATGAAGTTTCAAGCTAAGTTTGGATGCCCTAACTTCACAAGATTTTATCAACAATATTAGTTGACATCTTGTGGTTGATTTGATTTTAATAGAAGTTAATGTCTAGAAAAAGTATAAAAACGTGCCACTAATTATATGTACACACAAACGACTTTAACAATGAACCGCACTTTCTCTATCTTGTATGCAATTTACGATGGTTAAGTTATCATGCTGTTATTGATTCTCATTTGGATTTATTATTGACATTCTTTTATTGTTTACCATTAAGAATTTGTCATTTCAACAATTGTGCAAACAAATTATGATTCTAGACTTATTTTACATTTATCTCAATCACAAACTACATGCCAGAATTTTATATTCTTTATGAGTCCTAGTGAATGAAATAACAACCAATTTTCTTTCTACGGTCCATTACAGGCGTTTTGGGTCAAAATGCCTAGTTCAATGCCTCTAATACATTTTGTCAAGAATTTTATAATCTAGTAGTACTATTTGGTCTCCCATAAAGAGAATTTGGGTACAAAATGTCAAATTTCCCTTACTTATTCTAAGTCCAAAAAATAAAAAATAAAACACTCTAATACATGACTGTTGCTTTAGATCTTGTGGTAATTATAAGGCAGATATAAATTAAAATCTATAGCTAATGATATAATAATTAATAACAAGCATCATCATCTTGAATTGAGCCGTATTATGATGCTGTATTATGATGCTATATATCATCTTGTATTTGATGTTAAAATAGGTTAGCTCTTAAATGTTCCTTCCTGTTTGGGACAAACTTATAAGACAACTTATTACTTATTTTATCTATTATTTCTCAGTCTCAAGTGAATTATCTACTTATTTTATTTATCGTTTACCTTTTATCTACGGAACTTGAAGCAAAACTTTTTTAGCAAAAAGTTAAATAGCTATTCCTAAACATAACAGCCACAGTCACACATGAGAATTTGATACGGTAGTGGTACAGCAGAATTTAGTTGTTGGACTTGACAGATTCAATTCTTATTTAACTTTAAGATTAAATCCACGAAAAGCTCTCCAATATGATTTTTTTTTTAACCTACAATTTAGCTAACCCAACTCAAAATCATGCTTTGATCAGATAAGCTTAAGACTAGCCAGCAAAATTATTGGAGCACAACAATTTTTATTTTATTTCTTACCTACAATATGATTTTATTATTATTATTATTATTATTATTATTTTTATTGCTAGATTCGCCAACAAACATCAAGGAAGTACAAAGCCTCAACGGCAAAGTAGCCGCACTAAATAGGTTCGTCTCAAGAGCAACAGACAAATGCTGCCTTTCTTTCGCACATTAAAGAAGTCCTTCGAGTGGACAACTGAATGTTAGCAGGCATTTGAAGACCTAAAATCATACATGTCCTCCCGCTGTTGCTGAGTCCCTCCAAACTGAGGGAAGAATTATTTCTTTATCTGGCCGTCTCATAAGCTGTTGTCAGCGCAACCTTAGTCATAGAGAAGACAAGGTATAGAAGCCTGTATACTACACAAGCTGGGCACTGCGAGGTGTAGAAGAAAGGTATCCCCGATGGAGAAGCTGGCATTCGCATTAGTAACTATGGCTTGTAAGCTCAAGTCATACTTCTAGGCCTACACTGTGGTCGTCCTAATAGACAAGCCTTTACGAAGAGCAATGAGCAGCCCCGATGCCGCTGGATGGATGATGCTATGGGCAATTGAGTTAAGTGAATTCGACGTACAATATCGCACACATACGCCATAAAGGGGCAAGTGGTCGCTGACTTCATCACGGAATTCACCAACATAGAAGGCCAGGGGTAGGAGCGTGTCCTCAATGGAGTATCCACATGGACGAGTCATCTAACAGGCAGGCAAGCAGAGTTAGTATAGTACTCAATTCCCTAGAAGGGGACAAGATTGAATGCATGGTCCAACTCGATTTTCCTACAATCAATAATGAAGCGGAGTATGAAGCTTTAGTAGCAGGGCTGGATCTCACCAAAGTAGCAGGAGCTACAAATATGGTCGTATACTGCGAATCTCAAGTAGTCACTAGTCAAGTAAACGACAACTACAAGTGCAGGGTGAACGGACGAAGAAGTATCTAGAGCAAGTGAAGAAATGAACAAATGACCTTCAAGTGAAATTTGTTCAATCCCAAGGGAGGAGAACTAGCAAGCCGACCGTCTTGCCAAGACTGCATCAGGAAAGCATATGCTTATCCTCAGCCAGGTATTATCCTTTGTTTAGATCTCACCATTAATAGACGGCGTCAGTGTGCAGGAGATAGGTTTCGAGAACAAGTGGATTACACCATTAATCTTTTACTTGAAACGGCATGCTACCTGACAGTAAGGAAGCTGCAAGGAAATTAAAGGTTCAAGAGGCACGGTTCGTGCTAATCAAAGACGTCTTGAACAATAGAAGCCTCTCCTACCTGTACTAAGGTGTCTTAGTTTCGAGGAGGCAGATTATGTCATGAGAGAAATCCACGAAGGAGTCTGCGAGAACCATTCTGGCTCATGGTATTTAGTGCACAAGCTAGTTAGGGCAGAATATTATTGGCCTACCATGTAGAAGGATACCCATGCATATGTCAAAACTTACGACAAATGTCAGAGGTTTGACAACCTCATCAGACAACCGACGAAGGAGCTCATTCCGATGATGGCCTTATGCCTTTCGCTCAATGGGGTTGGATATCATAGGCCTATTCCCAACAGCAATCAGACAGCTAAAGTTCTAGTAGTCGGCATAGATTACTTCACTAAATGGGTGGAAGCTGAAACTCTGGCACCATCACGGAAAAGAAGTACAAAGCTTCGATGGAGGAACATTATCTGAGTACGGTATACCGAGAGTGCCGATCTCAGACAACGGGAAGCAATTTGAACAATGACTCGTTTAGAGATTTTTGCTCGTAGTTGGGGATCAATAATTACTACTCCTCACCACTCACCCTCAGGTAGGGTGTCAATTCGGGTTAGCGTGTTGGGTTCGTGTCGTGTCAAGGTAGGAGTATTCGACTAAATGGCTCAACCCTAACCCGACCTATTTAATAATCGTGTCATGATCCTTCACCTAACCGACCTGTTAATAAGGCGGGTTGACTGACCCACCCATTTGACACGCTAATAAACGAGTCGTGTTTGGTTACATGAATGTAATACAACCCATTTCACCTACATAATATTAAATATAACATCCATCTAGAAATAATTTTTTTTACATCCTAAAAAGCAGTGCATACACTTCAAGTTTTCACACTCGTTCAAAATAATATAGTTGAACAAATAATAACATTCATCTAAAATAAGTTCTTTTACACTCCAAAAGAAGTGCATACACTTCAACCCAAATTCAAAATAACAAGTTTCAAAAAAAT
>NW_027069887.1:41218-75700 GCF_002906115.3 Quercus suber
ATGCAATTTACGATGGTTAAGTTATCATGCTGTTATTGATTCTCATTTGGATTTATTATTGACATTCTTTTATTGTTTACCATTAAGAATTTGTCATTTCAACAATTGTGCAAACAAATTATGATTCTAGACTTATTTTACATTTATCTCAATCACAAACTACATGCCAGAATTTTATATTCTTTATGAGTCCTAGTGAATGAAATAACAACCAATTTTCTTTCCCCGGTCCATTACAGGCGTTTTGGGTCAAAATGCCTAGTTCAATGCCTCTAATACATTTTGTCAAGAATTTTATAATCTAGTAGTACTATTTGGTCTCCCATAAAGAGAATTTGGGTACAAAATGTCAAATTTCCCTTACTTATTCTAAGTCCAAAAAATAAAAAATAAAACACTCTAATACATGACTGTTGCTTTAGATCTTGTGGTAATTATAAGGCAGATATAAATTAAAATCTATAGCTAATGATATAATAATTAATAACAAGCATCATCATCTTGAATTGAGCCGTATTATGATGCTGTATTATGATGCTATATATCATCTTGTATTTGATGTTAAAATAGGTTAGCTCTTAAATGTTCCTTCCTGTTTGGGACAAACTTATAAGACAACTTATTACTTATTTTATCTATTATTTCTCAGTCTCAAGTGAATTATCTACTTATTTTATTTATCGTTTACCTTTTATCTACGGAACTTGAAGCAAAACTTTTTTAGCAAAAAGTTAAATAGCTATTCCTGAACATAACAGCCACAGTCACACATGAGAATTTGATACGGTAGTGGTACAGCAGAATTTAGTTGTTGGACTTGACAGATTCAATTCTTATTTAACTTTAAGATTAAATCCACGAAAAGCTCTCCAATATGATTTTTTTTTTAACCTACAATTTAGCTAACCCAACTCAAAATCATGCTTTGATCAGATAAGCTTAAGACTAGCCAGCAAAATTATTGGAGCACAACAATTTTTATTTTATTTCTTACCTACAATATGATTTTATTATTATTATTTTTTTTATTGCTAGATTCTCATCTTTAACGCGTAAAGAAAATGAATTCTAGAAGGAACTTTAAAAAAATATATATATATATATATTTATTGTGAAAATATTAGAAAAATACAAGTATTTTGTTTAGAGGGTTTTTTTTTTTTTTAATAATTTTTTTTAATTTTTATAATTAAAATAAATGGAGACTCTAGAAAAGCATACTCTTTAATACATGACACTTGCATATGAGAGTGACACAAGTACTTGCACTTTTCTCACATTATCAAATAAAGTTTAATTATAATATGTTCTCAAGTTTAAAGAATAAGCTATGAGTGTTAAATTAGATGGAGATTGGAGAGGATAAAATTGAGGTAGACGGATCCTCTAATAATGTTAACCATAGGCGCCGGTATTAAGGAAGTGGTGGTTGAAAGGATAGACAAGACGATGGGCATAACAGGTTATGCCCGAACGGAGAGAAAGGAAAACGGATGGACCCTCCATGGTGGATGGATTCAAATTAGATGGATGCAAAGGAGACAGGCAATAGAGCCACATGGCATCTACGTGGCCTTAGTGGTTTCCAAGAAACCTCAAAGGGAAACGTCTTGCACCTTACAATTAACCCTAATCAAGAAATCTCTATATGGGAAGAATCCCATAAAATACGTGTATTTATGAAGATCTTTCCTATAAGGAAACATCTTCTTTGCCAAGAAAACCAAGGTCAGTTCTACACTACTATAAAACCCAAAACCCCAGAAATCAAGGTACGCATAATTTATCTCAATTGTGGCACTCTAGAGTTGTGAACATTCTCTTACTTAATATTGGAGGGTATTTGGCCAGTACCACACGGTACTTTCTGTAAGGTTTTCTTCTTCTTTGTTGCGTAGATTTTGTCTAGAGCAGTGAGGACTGTGCAGTTTACTTATGATTTTCACATCATCAGTTGGCACCGTCTTGGAGAAGAGAAAACAATAACAACAATTCCTAGACAAAAAGTTGTATGGTACTCACTCGCGTGATGGCAACCAACAACAATAACAGATAGGAGCCCACACTACTAAAGAAGTACAGACCCTAGCTGTGGTGGTGGAACACCTTACAAAGCAAAACCACGACCTAGAGGAACAGTTGCACCAAAGGGATGCTGGATCCAACAATACGGAAAAGAGCAAGAGGGCACCGTGTTGAAAGGAGGGATCAAGAAGGACCAGAAGGCAGCAATACTTTGAGCAGATAAGAGTGACAAGATACCAGCCGTCCATCCACCGTAGAAACAGCACCACCACACATAGTCGCTGAGATGTAGATGATGAAGGAGCAAATGGACTTCATGATGAACGCCCTCAGAGGACCGGTGTCAAGTGACCTCGACAAGTTAGTCCACCAGATGGACTCCCTTTTACCTCACCCACACTTTGTTCCCCCTTCTGCGAAATTCGTATGCCAAGGTAGAAGCTTACGACGGGTCAAAGGATCCTTTAATCACATGGAGTCATTCAAAACCCTCATGCAAGGGTATAGTTCAGTAGGTTGACGCCCAACTCCATCAGTACCTTCAAGAAGCTGAGCGCGAATTTGCCTCGCACTTTATAGGGGGCATAGGTATAAGAAGTCCACTGCGTCCTGATGAGCATCAAGCAACGGGAGGAGGAGATGTTGAGATCCTACATAACCACTTCAATAAGGAAGCCTTCTCGATAGATGAAGCTGATGACAAAATACTCGTTACTGCGTTCACCAATGGATTACGAAAGGGGAAGTTTTTGTTTTCCTTATACAAAAATGACCCAAAACCATGTCGGATGTATTTTACCGATCTACTACGTACACAAATGCGAAAGGCGTGTTGCTTGCCCGAGAAGAGAAGCCTAAAAAGCGGGAAAGGCAAGAAGATGTAAAACAGGACAGGAGACAGAAGACAACAAGGACAAGAGACCACGGGAAAATAGGCGTTCCAAGCCCCCACTGGAGGTTCACAAGCTTCACCCTGTTACAGCCCCTATTGATCAAGTCCTGATACAGATCAAGGATGAGGTAGCCTTGGCATAGCCTGGCAAGCTGAAGGAGACCTTAACAAGAGGTCAGAGACAAGTACTGTCGTTTCCAGTGACCACGGTCACGACATGTCTAAATGTTACGACTTGAAGTAGCAGATAGAAGCCCTTATAGACTAGGAAAATTGCAAAGATTCTAAGCAAGAAAATGATAGACCCATAACATGAGCAGACCACCAGGAGGGAAAACAGCTCCTAGGCCACCCCTAGGAGACATAAAAAAATAACATAGTTCAACAAATATATAATATTCTTGGAACTCGCCAAATGCTAAGTATCAATATTGAAAGAATTTGAGCAAACAGTAGACTAATCCTGACTATGACCACGATTATCATCTATAGATTCTTTATTGATGTCCAAATTCATAACATCTTCCACAAGCTCATCCAATTTCATTTGTGTAAGTTCTATGCCAAAAAAGAAAAAGAAAAAAGTATTAGTAGTTCTAGGATCTGTAAAGTTTCAATTTTCAATTATATCCCTTGCAAATTTTTATAATTACTCATTTTTCTTTTTTAATTTAAAATATATGTTGGATATAAAAAGGTATTTGACAAATCTAAAATAAACTAAATATTTATTTGTTATATGAGTTAAACGAGTTGTGTTAAGTGGGTCATTTCAGGTTGACGCAAATAAATTGGGGTGTCAAACATGTCTATTGCGAGTTACGCGAGTTGACCTATTTATGACCTGTTTCTTATCGTGTTGCTTTTGAGTTGACCCATTTATGACCCAAACCCATTAAGGCCCAACTCTAACCCGAAAAAACCCATGTCGGGTTCGTGTTGTGTTCGGGGGTTGGGTCGAACATTGACACCCCTACCCTCAGGCTAACGGCCAAGTCAAGGTCACAAACCGATCCTTGCTCAAAATCATCAAGATTCCGCTCGAGAGGGGTATATGGCCGGAAGAGCTGCCAAGCGTCTTATGGGCATATAGGACAATGACAAGAACATTTACAGGAGAGACACCATTTCAAGTAGCGTACGGATGCGAGGCCGTTATTCCAGCTGAAGTCGGACTCACCAGCTACAAGGTAGAGAACCATGACAAAAGCAGGAGCGATAAAGCTATGGGCCTACAGCTTGACTTGGTAGATGAGGTTAGAGCAACGACTGAATAAAGGCTAGTGCGGTACCAGGATCTCATGGCCAAACGCTACAACTCCAGGTTCAGACATAGAGATTTCCAAGTTGGAGATCTCGTCTTGAGAAAGGTGATAGGTGTCACAAGAGACCCTTCTCAGGGAAAGCTAAGACCTAATTGGGAAGGACCTTATAGGATCACTTCATGGCATAGGAAAGGCACCTACAACCTGGAGACGCTAAACAGGCAGAAGTTGCACCACCTATGGAACACAGAGCACCTGAAGAAATATTATCAATAGACGATGGTGCAGACAACAACACTCTTCATTCCCGGTTTATTTCCTTTTAGTTAATTCTCACTATCTACAGTACTTTTAAGCCCAAAAGGCAGTTTTTCATTTTTTCAAGAACAATTTTTTATATGTGCATATTTATCAAAATAAGAGAAGTTATTCAGATATGTCATGTGTGTGTTGTCTACACTACAAAAAATTATTAAGTCCATAAGTAGATGGGTTCATCCTAAATGGGTAATTTGAAATTATTAGGTTTATAAGTGGATGAGTTCATCCTAAGAGGTGATCTAAAATTATTAAGTCCATAAGTGGACGGGCTCTTCCCAATTATAAATTATGATTTATTCCAACCAATTTTTGTATTCTCTAAACTATTCAAGATTAAATTGATGCAATACTCCACTAATTTCTTTTTTAGGGAAATCATGGCCTAGAGGTTGACAAGAATCTCTTTATAGATATGCTTTTCTTATTTCATCCTAATCATTAGGATGAAAAGATGAGACATTTTCTTCTAGCCTAGGATTTGAAAGAAGATTATTCAAGTTTATAAAAATTAGCTTAGAAGATGAATCTTGCAATACAAGTGTTTTCCTTATAAATTTCATTCAACATATTCAATTTAGGCATTCAACCATTCTATTAATCATATTGAATAAAGTATTGAAGTATTATTTTAGTAGTACAAAATTTGTCACATAAATCCAACAAATTCAGCTAAAGACTAAAAGAAGCGCTAATAGACTTGCTATTTGAAAATATGCATTTTTTTATATAAAAAAATAGCAATTTTAAAATATGTCTTTTGAAAAGAAAACTTGAATGTCACAATTAAACATTTGATTTGGGCTTTTAGGCCAATTTATTTGTTGGGCAATTTTTGAGAAGTACTACGTCTACAATATTTTCATAATAAATTTTATATGGCAATTTGTTATTAGTTTTAATTTAAATGTGCCACTGAAATTATTATTTTTTTCTATGAGTAACAGCTAATAATAATATGTCATTTAGGATTTATTGTAAAAATATTGTGAATATAACATTTGTTGCATTTTTTTGGTTCAACATTCCACGAACCAAAATTTTGTAAAGGTAAAATTTTAATTTTAATGAACTTAAATTTTTTATTTAGAATGTTCAAATTGTTTTTTAGGGTGGTAGAGGTTTTTTTTTTTTTTTTTTTTTTTTTTTTTTTTTTTTTTTTTAGGTTTTCAAGTAAGGGTGGTCATTACCACCCTGAAGAACACATGGAGCCGCCCTTGTTAAATTAGGCAGGGTAAATACCTAACACATTATCATTTTGTAAAGTAAACCCTAAATGTGGTTTGTACGCGTAATCTTGATTAGGTCTTGGTGATGCTTTTTTTTTTTCCCCCCCCCTTTCTTTTTAGATTGTAACTATGAAATAAAGTAGTATTTTTTTTTCTTTAGATTGTATTTAGTAACAAAGCCTTGTAATTTAAGTTTCTTCAACTTCATTATAATTTCATTATTTATCAATGAAGTTTGTTTCAATGTTTTCTCTCTCTTTTTTTTTTTAAAAAAAATTAATTGACGACTTCATTAAAGTCTTTATATTAGGGGGAAACAATATGAACAATGAAATCTCCATCTTTAGATTCATTGTCTGAAAATTATTCTCTTTAATCTTTAAAGAGGAGAATCTAGCAGTCCTTTTAGGTTGTGGTTCTCATGAAAAAAAAAAATGGAAAAAAAAATTCTTTGAGCTACAGTGCCTCACAAAGCTTGCGATTAAGAATTGTAGCTTTTAAAAATTTTGGTTTGTCTAAGCTAGTGTGATAGAGCATGCTTTTGGGTTGAGCTAGCTAAATTAGCTAAAAAAAAAAGTCGTATTGGAGATCTTGACGCCACATCAAGATCTCCAATACTTGTGGAGTTTTGCACCAAAAAAAAAAAAAAAAATAAGGGTGGTGATTGGAATGAATATATTAAACAAGTTAAGGTTTCTACTGCACTTGATACTCATCTTTTGGGTTAGTGATGATCCTTCCTTTCCCTTTTTTAGACGAGCATTCTTGGCATACCTTTAATGCATTTATGAGATTGGTTGAATGTCTTTTCAAAAATAAAAGGAACTGTTTATGTTGCTCAATGGTGCTATAACTTGACCAAAAAAAAAAAAATCTTTGTCTAGCTTCAGCATCAGTAAAAGACTAAAAGTGCAGTTTGAAGCTCTATTTATTTGAACTATAAAACTATTAGTTGTTTTTCTGTACTAGGGAGGCTTTAGTAAATATAATTAATCATACATTTATGTTAGATAATGTTTCAGAACTTGACCTTTTAGCCAAAAATATGTTTTGTTGCTCCTTTTCTTTGAATTGCATGTAAGCAGTGAATCCAATGTAAGAATTAGGTAATTCATAAAGACGAAGGTTTTGGACTCTAATTTACAAAATGTCAATGCAATTAAACTCACACAAATATGAAATAACTAGTTATATTGCATGATTATTTTCATGATGATGGAAGCAATGCCCAGCTCACAACACCTGTAGCTATAAACAACAAAATGAAGAATTCACTGAAGATAGATAAATTCAGTTCCTTCTTGCTATTACACAAGAAGAAAAAAAAATCGTTAAATATATTCTACACATTTTGCCCTTTTAAGGTTATTTTTAGCGTATTTTCAATATTTGTTGGATTGTATTTTATATTATTTTTAAATTTATATATTATGAGTGTTAATTTTTTTAATTGCTATTTTGTGAAAAGAATATTGTTACAATCAAACATTACTAATTTAATCTCTGTAAACTGCATAGTCCTCACATGCTCTAGACAACCTGCACAACAAAGAAGAAGAAAACCTTACAGAGAGTACCAGTGCAGTACTGACCAAATACCCTCTGAATGTTAAGTTAGAGAATGTTCACAACTCTAGAGTGCCAGAACTGAGATAAACTATGCATTATGCGTACCTTGATTTTTGGGAGCTTTGGATTTTTATAGTAATGTAGAACCGACTTTGGTTTTCTTGGCAAAGAAGATGTTTCCTTATAGGAAAGATCTTCATAAATACACGTATTTTATGAGATTCTTCCCATATAGAGATTTCTTTGATTATGGTTAATCGTAAGGTGCAAGACATTTCCCTTTGAGGTTTCTTGGAGACCACTTAGGCCACGTAGATGCCACATGGCTCTACTACCCGTCTCTTTTGCATTCGTCTAATTTGAATCTGTCCACCATGGAGGGTTTGTTTGTTTTCCTTTCTCTCCATCTGAGGCATAACTTGTTACGCCCATCATCTTGTCTGTCCTTTTCAACCAACCACTTCCTTAATACCGTCACCTACAGTTAACATTATTGAACAGATCCATCTACCTCAATTTTATCCTCTCCAGCTACCCCTTCACTCGATGGGGCTGTTGCCTAAATTGGCAGACGGCCTCGTGGAGTGATGGTCTGACTCAACCCTTAGGGAATTCACCTTGATTGACAGCCTAGCCTAGGGTCATTAATGCAGGAAGGAGACATGTCATACTTCTAGTGGTTGATTACTTGGATCGAAGCATCCCTTCATCTCCCGTGCTGTTTCCTCTATAAATATGTCGCCTCTCCCTTCATTTTTACGTTCCACAAGAAATTTCTAGTTAGAGCGCTACTGTCTCCTACCAGAAACCGACATACCGTCTGCTTAGTGTGACCGTTCGCCACGTCTTCTCTGTCGCCTTTTTGCATCATTCAACTGTAAGTATCCTTTGCCTTATGTTGAACTCTCTTTTTGCTTCTCTCTTTAAGTATTGTGTGCCCATCCACTATGTAGACCTGTAGAATCTTAAGGGTTTATTCGTCACGTATAGGTGACAAATGTCTAATGAGGCATTAGTGATCAATCGTGTGTCCGTGAAGGGGCGAGCTACGATGAGATGTATCCGTCTAGTCAAGATGACCTCGGCACCTCTCATGATGAACGGGTTTCGTCCACCAACTTGCCTTCTGCATAGGAGGATGAGGACTTGGACGTGGACGGATCAAAGGGTGACTTAAACGACGAAGATATAGGCAATGCTGAAGCCCCCATCTAGTTCGTCATAGGTCCTGATGACTTTAGGAAGTTTTTTCTTCTTCCGTTATGGGTGGAAATGAATTTAATTCTATCATCAAGAAAAAACACTTCAATACCCTTAGGGAAAAATACTAGATTCTCGTCGGCATCCCAATTCGTCTACCCTTCAAATTCAAAAAGTGCTACTACTAGGATGCTGAAGACGTTGAGGTGTATGATCAATGTTGAAAGTGAGACTTAGATTCCCTTTAAGTGCTCTTCACCGTCGACTCCTTCAATACTTGGGACTGGCCGTCACCCAAATCTCTCCGAATGCTTGGAGAGTCTTCCTTGGCACGGAAGTCTTATATGGAGTCTTAACTAATAGGGCGCGCAGGTTGACAGTGGAGGAGTTCTTCCACTGCTACCGTCCATTCGAGATTGTCCAATCTAGGGGCATGTACAATTTCCTACCAAGGAAGCTATCACTTAGGTTACTGTGTGAGACCCCTGACTCAAACAGAAATTGGAAGAGTTAGCACTTCTTCCTTTAAAGGGACAACTGGATGTGTCACCCCGACGATCAAGACTACATGCCAATGGACAAAACTTAGGTATAATGCCCCTGTTTGGTAGGTGTTTGTCTGTCTTAAGTTTCGTTTTTTAGCACTTGTTTTATTTGATATCCTAAGCATCTCTTATTGCAGCTCGTGACTGCACAGAGGTTACTCTTAAGCAGTGGAATTTCTCAGAGCAAATCTTTAGGATTAAGTTGTCGGATAGAACGTGGGCGAAACTGCTTACTTTGGACACCATCCATTGGTATTGTGAAGGTCCCAAACCTACCGCAGCTACTCGTCACCACAAGAGTCAAGTGCGCCAACGTAAGTCCGTCGCTCAGTATTTTTTTTTTTCATTTTTAATTTTTAGTAGTTTACCTAACTCCCTCTTTCCGTCCATCTTTATGCAGAAATGGCAGACGGTAGGAGGAGGGCTTACATCAAGCAGCATGCTGCTGCACAAAAGAAACATAAAGGAGGTGTTCCCCCGAAGGGGGCGGGCCCATCCATCAAGAGGAAGCCATCGAACAAGACTAACGTCTACCTAAGAAGCCCAAGGTGGTGATAGGGTTAGCTATCTAGAAGACTGCTAATGCAAGCAAGCTACCTCCTCCCTTCACCAAGAAACGTCCCGTCCTCCTCCACGAAGACCCACAATACGCCCTTAAACAACTTTCGTCCATTATTAAGGGCGAAGACTATGAAGACCTGGGCAACCATGCCACCGAGGCTATAGGGGAGATGGGTCTTTTCAATCTAGCACAGGTATATATCCGTCCCCCTTTTCCATACGTCATGTTGTTTCTTCATTTTTCTAACCCTCGTTTCTGATTTTTGCAAGGGGTGCTCATGATGAAGGGCCTAATGGACTGTTGCCTGTCTTGGGAGACGGTGGTGGATCGTGTGAAGGCGAAGGTGGAGGCAAAAGAGGCAGAGTTGGGGGAGTTGAAGGNTCATTCAACTGTAAGTATCCTTTGCCTTATGGAACTCTCCTTTGCTTCTCTCTTTAAGTATTGTGTGCCCATCCACTATGTAGACCTGTAGAATCTTAAGGGTTTATTCGTCACGTATAGGTGACAAATGTCTAATGAGGCATTAGTGATCAATCGTGTGTCCGTGAAGGGGCGAGCTACGATGAGATGTATCCGTCTAGTCAGATGAACTCGGCACCTCTCATGATGAACGGGTTTCGTCCACCAACTTGCCTTTCTGCATAGGAGGATGAGGACTTGGACGTGGACGGATCAAAGGGTGACTTAAACGACGAAGATATAGGCAATGCTGAAGCCCCCATCTAGTCGTCATAGGTCCTATGACTTTAGGAAGTTTATTCTTCTTCCGTTATGGGTGGTAAATGAATTTAATTCTATCATCAAGAAAAAACACTTCAATACCCTTAGGGAAAAATACTAGATTCTCGTCGGCATCCCAATTCGTCTACCCTTCAAATTCAAAAAGTGCTACTACTAGGATGCTGAAAGACGTTGAGGTGTATGATCAAATGTTGAAAGTGAGACTTAGATTCCCTTTAAGTGCTCTTCACCGTCGACTCCTTCAATACTTGGACTGGCCGTCACCCAAATCTCTCCGAATGCTTGGAGAGTCTTCCTTGGCACGGAAGTCTTATATGGAGTCTTAACTAAGGGCGCGCAGGTTGAAGTGGAGGAGTTCTTCCACTGCTACCGTCCATCGAGATTGTCCAATCTAGGGCATGTACAATTCCTACCAAGGAAGCATCACTTAGGTTACTGTGTGAGACCCCTGACTCAAACAGAAATTGGAAGAGTTAGCACTTCTTCCTTTAAAGGGACAACTGGATGTGTCACCCCGACATCAAGACTACATGCAATGGACAAAACTTAGGTATAATGCCCCTGTTTGGTAGGTGTTTGTCCTGTCTTAAGTTTCGTTTTTAGCACTTGTTTTATTTGATATCCTAACATCTCTTATTGAGCTCGTGACTGCACAGAGTTACTCTTAAGCAGTGGAATTTCTCAGAGCAAATCTTTAGGATTAAGTTGTCGGATAGAACGTGGGCGAAACTGCTTACTTTGGACACCATCCATTGGTATTGTGAAGGTCCCAAACCTACCGCAGCTACCTCGTCACCACAAGAGTCAAGTGCGCCAACGTAAGTCCGTCGCTCAGTATTTTTTTTTTTCATTTTTATTTTTAGTAGTTTACCTAACTCCCTCTTTCCGTCCATCTTTATGCAGAAATGGCAGACGGTAGGAGGAGGGCTTACATCAAGCAGCAGCTGCTGCACAAAAGAAACATAAGGAGGTGTTCCCCCGAAGGGGGCGGGCCCATCCATCAAGAGGAAGCCATCGAACAAGACTACCGTCTACCTAAGAAGCCCAAGGTGGTGATAGGGTTAGCTATCTAGAAGACTGCTAATCAAGCAAGCTACCTCCTCCCTCACCAAGAAACGTCCCGTCCTCCTCCACGAAGACCCACAATACGCCCTTAAACAACTTTCGTCCATTATTAAGGGCGAAGACTATGAAGACCTGGGCAACCATGCACCGAGGCTATAGGGGAGATGGGTCTTTTCAATCTGCACAGGTATATATCCGTCCCCCTTTTCCATAGTCATGTTGTTTCTTCATTTTTCTAACCCTCGTTTCTGATTTTTGCAAGGGGTGCTCATGATGAAGGGCCTAATGGACTGTTGCCTGTCTGGGAGACGGTGGTGGATCGTGTGAAGGCGAAGGTGGAGGCAAAAGAGGCGAGTTGGGGGATTGAAGGCCTAGAAGATCATTTAGGAAAACAAGCTTAATCTAACGAGAAAAATCTTGATGAGGCAAGAGGCACTGAAAAAGAGCTTACGGACAAGAAGATGAAATCTCTAAGTCTAAGAAGCACTCCATCAGGCTAAGGAGGACACGATAAGAATATCATGACTCCGACACTCTTTTAATCGAGCTAGGTAGTTCCTTTGCCGACGCTTCGATGACTGCCTCCATCAAGTCAAGGCCTCCTCCCGATTTAGCCATGTCCCATATCACCATTGATACCGAAGGCTAGACCCAGCCCGTCCTATAGACTCGAAAGGCACCAACGAGAATTTTGCAAATGATTCCACTCCTACCCTAAGGTGACAAGGAGGCTGCTCCTCATAATGATCAGGCTAAATCTATCGAGAAGAGTCCGTCCATTGAAGGGAACCAAACGAGTTGAGGAGAAGGACGGAGAGACCCACTGACCAATAGTAAACTTCATTTTTTATTAACTTGTATTTTCTTAGTGTGAAATATTTTGGGAGGACAATGTGTCTTGTTGTTTTCACCATTGCCCATTGTTTTTGGGCTTTGTCTGTAAATTTTTCCCTTCATAGGCTTTTTATCTACTGCTTATTTTTATTAAAATTTCTTCTATTCCTATCTTTGAGATGTGTTTTCATTCGCCTTCCTTGGAATTAATATTAGTATGTATCCTCCATTTGAGGACTTATTGAGACTTGGATGTGCCTAGTCATTTTGGTAATAATGCTTGGATGCACCCGCCCCTTGAGGACCCGCAATTTGAATATTTTGGGATGAACCTGTCCATTCATGAACTTAGTGTCCATAAAACTTATCCATTTTTAGATTTAATACCTATCCATTTAAGGACTTGGTAACTTCTAACAATCCTTTGGGATGACCCATCAGTACTGAACTTAATAGTTTTAAATCACCCTTTGGATGTAACCTGTCCACTTATGGACTTAGCAATTTAATTCACCCATTGGATGAACCCGCCCACTTATGGATTTAATAATTTCAAGTCACTCCTTGGGATGAACTTGTCCACTTATGGACTTGATAATTTTAGAACCCATCCACTTATGGACTTAATAATATCAAATCACCCCTTTGGGATGAACCCGTCCACTTATGGACTTAATGATTTCAAGTCGCCCCTTAAAAAAAAAAAAAAAAAAAAAAAGATGATGCATTTTGCTCATATTATTACTTATTTCGGCAAGATTTTGGTAATTGAACAAGAGAATAGTAATTTAATGATTACTTGATTGTATATATTGAAAAAGATGTAGTCAATATATTCAAAATTATTATTATTATTTTTTTAAATTTAATTTTCCTAATGACCATCCTGAAAAAATTCTTGGAGCAACCACAACAATTTAAGATCGGTTTCTTATAATATAATAACCAATAAAAATAGCTCAGTTATCTAACAATGAAGGGACGATTTTATATAAAATTAAATAAATTAAATTACTTAACAAAAGGCACACCAGGTTTACACATAAGCAAGAAATATACACAACAAATAGGGATGTGCATCAAACACACCAATTTGACAAAACTGACCTAACCCAATCTAACCCAACACTTCAAGTTGGTTTTTGTAGGTTGGGTTGGTTTGGAATTTTAATTTTAGTCTTGAGTTGGATTGGGTTTGGGTTGATAATATTTCAACCCGGCCCACCATATATATCATTTTATTTTATTACCTTTATCTAAAATTTTTTAATTTGATTAATTTTGGTATTATAAAAATTAGTTTTGATGAATTTGAAATACAATTTAAGCATATTATGTGAATTGTAATAATTAATTATTAAAAATTCATTTTTACAAGGCATGAATGAAATATATAAACACAACCCACCAACCCAAACCAATCTACGTGAGTTAAGTTGGGTTGGGTTGGGAATTTCCCAATTTGACAAGCTTGGGTTGGGTTAAAAAAAACCCTTTCAACTTAACTCATGCACACCCTTAACAATGAACAATATGCAATGCAACCGATTTTAGTGTCATAGGCTGAAGTTTTGGGCCAAAATTGGATTTTTCCTTTTTTTTTTTTTTTAAATATCTAGCAAATTGCCCCATATTTGAAACTAATTAGGGAAATGTCCCTGTTTTAAAGCTCAATTTTTAAAATCGAGTTTTAAATGTATAACTCGATTTTTGGAACATTGAGTTATAGTGAACGTGGACTTAGAAATTTTTTTTTATTTTTTATTTTTAGTTCGCTATAACTCGATTGTCCAATAATCGAGTTTTAAATTGAAATTCAATTTTTAGGAAATCAAGTTTCAAAACAAGGGCATTTCCCTAAATAGTTTCAGATATGGGGCATTTTGCTGAAAAGTTTTGGTGAAAGGAGGCAAATGCCCATTTTCTCTGAAGTTTTGCCCAATTTTTACAGTAGAGAACATTTAGGGACTCAAAAAAATGTTACAATATTTTCACATCACCGTTGATTTCAGTTGTGATGAGTCTTGATATAATTTTTTTTTTAGGAAATTGCACTTTACCCACCTATGGTTTGGCCCGTTTCAACAATGCCCACCCGTGATTTGAAATTTGTCACTTAACCCACCTGAGGTGGCCTCCGTTAGACCCCCGTTACCCACCTCTACCCTTTTCGTTAGAAAATCTCATTTACTATATAAGCCAAAATTAGAATCCAATTAGAACCCTAAAGGACCGAGCTCTCTCCCTCTCCCTACCTTCGAACCCTCAAAAAATCCCATTAACCTTAATCCCTTTCCCTCTGTACTCCGATTGCCAAAGTGCAATCCCTCCCTGAACACTTGCAAGCAAGCAAGGAGGAGGTGTGAGTGCTGAAGTTTGAGTTTTCCTCTATATCAGGTATGAAATGACTTTCTAGGGTTTACCATTGTTGTGTTTATTCTTTTTCAATGTGTAATGATTGATGAAGGTGATTCAGATTAAAGTTTTTCTGTCATAAAATTAGTGGTTTACCATTGTTGGGTTTATCATTGGTGTGTTTGTTCTTTTATTGTTGACATTGATGACTGTGGTCCCTAGGAATATTTTGGTTAGATGAATCTTTAGGTTGTTTGTGGTCCCATGGAGACAAATTGTTTAGTTGGTTGTGTTTCTTGTCTCTGGCCCCACGTTACTTGGTGTTTGGTGTGCAACTGAAATTATTTTGCTTTTGTCATTGGTGCTCTTTCTGCATGTGTTGGTTATGTATTTAATTGCTGTTGTTTGTGCATGTGTTTTAACTCCTCTAGATGGCTGCTGAAATTCGTTTTGATTTTACTATTCACCATAGTGGGAATTTTGAGTGGAACCCTGGTTTAGAGTATGTAGGTGGTGAGGTATCTACAATGGCTAATGTTGATCCAGATCTACTAAGTCATTTTGAGATACAAGACATTTGTACTGAGACTAGGGGACCCATTAACAGTAGGATTTATTATTTAATACCTGGTGGTGACTTAGAGTAAGGGTTAAGGTTAATTACTTCAGATGATGATGTGACCTACATGTGTGAACTACATGCTGAATGGCCAACAAATGAAATCACACTTTATGTAGAACTTGAAGTTGAACCAATTGCTATTGAAGAACCTATAACTGAACTAGATCAACTAATTGTAGTAGACCAGTCATGGGAAATGAATGATGAAGATGATGATACTGATGATGATCCTGATTGTGAGGAGGTGACCAATACTGTTAGATCATCTGTGGTTGACCAAAATGATGTTAGTGAAGAACTTGTTGAGGGTTTAAGGGAATGTAGTGTTGGTGGAGCTGTGCATGTGGATGACCATTTTGAGATACAAGATATTTGTGTTAAGGCTGGGGGACTCATTAACAGTAGGATTTATTGTTTAATATTTGGTGGTGACTTAGAGCAATGGTTAAGGTTAATTACTTCAGATGATGATGTGACCTACATGTGTGAACTATATACTGAATGGCCAACAAATGAAATCACACTTTATGTAGAACCTAAAGTTGAACCAATTACTAATGAAAAACCTATAGCTAAACTAGATCAACCAATTGCAGTAGACCAGTCATGGAAAGTGAATGATGAAGATGATGATATTGATGATGATCCTGATTGTGAGAAGTTGACCAATATTGTTAGATCATCTATGGTTGACCAAAATGATGTTAGCGAAGAACCTGTTAAGGGTTTAAGGGATGGCAGTGTTAGTGGAGCTATGCATATGGATGACCATGCTACCCATGGACAAACTGTTGGTAGTGAAGATGCTAATTTGGATGAACCTAATTGGCTAGAGGAAGGGTATGAAGGACCAAATTATCCTGATAACATATTTGGTATTGAGAACAATGAGATACTCAATATGAAAGAGCATCAAAGAGATACTAAAAATGTAAATGAGGGATGGTGTGAAAGAGCAAGTTACAGATAATAGGAAGAGACCAGAAGCTGTTGCCAGTGATCAAGCTGCTGATAATAATGATTGGGCTTAAAAAGCTCTTGATGATGATGACACTAGGAGCATAGACAATTTAGAGGATGAGGATGAAAGGGTGAGATGTTCAGAGTTTAATGAGAACACTAGCATAAGTAACTCTCAGTTATGCAAGGGTATAAAGTTCCCAAATGTTAAGGTGTTTAGGGCTACCTTGTGGGAATATGCAGTAAGAAGGCCTGTGGACATTAAGTTCACGCTTAATGAGAAGACCAAAGTTTCTGTCCACTGTAAGTATGACTGTGGTTGGAGGGTATACGCATCACAGATTGCAGAGGCGTTAACCTTCTAGATAAAGACCATGGTTCCAACTTGTACATGTGGGAGGACATTCAAGCATAGCTAGGTCACTTCTACATATGTGGCTAGGAAATACTTGGATGATTTCAACAAAAATCCTAATTGGGTCGTTTCTGGTGTGAAGCATCAAGTCATGCAGGATGTAAATGTGGACTTGAGCATAAATCAAGTGTATGGACCTAAGAGGAAAGCTAGAAAGTTCATACTAGGTGATGAGAGGTTGCAGTATGAGAAGCTTAGGGACTATGCAGAGATGATAAGAGTAACTAATGTGGGGAGTAAGATGATTTTGCAAATTGAGATTACTGAGCCTAACACACAACCCAAGTTCAAGAGGATGTATGTGAGATACGATGCACAAAAAGTTGGATTCTCGGGGGGGTGCAAGCCACTTGTAGGATTATATGGTTGCCATTTAAAGGGCAAGTTTGGTGGACATATATTATCAACAATTGCAAGAGATGGGAATGAAAATATTTTCCTTGTTGCATTCGGTGTAGTTAAGCAAGAAAACAAGGATTCTTGAGTGTGGTTTTTACAAACATTTGCAGATGATATTGGGAGGCCAGATGAGCTGAATCTAGTGTTCATTTTAGATAGACAGAAGGTAATACAATTCACTTGCTTTATACTTGTTTCTGCTTAATCATTACATTTCTGCTTTATACTTGTTTTGTTTTTATTCTTAGACTGATGGTGTTCATTGTTGATTGTATTTATGATAACCAGGGATTAATACCTGCCATGGAGATGTTGTTCCCAACAGTGGAACATAGATTTTATGTCAAGCATATTTACAACAACTTTAAGTTAAACTTCAAGGGTTTAGAGTTGAAGGCTGCATTATGGAGGTTTGCTGCAGCAACAACAGTTAGAGAGTTTGAGAAGAGAATGTAAAATATGAAGAAATTGGACAAAGAAGCATGGGAGTATATAGCAGACATCCAACCAACCCAATGAACCAAGTCACATTTCATTCCAAGGGTCATCTTTGATTGTTATGTGAACAATCTTAGTAAGTCATTTAATTCTATGATACTAGAAGCTAGGGATAAGCCTATCATTGCATTGCTAGAGTGGATTAGGGTTAGGTTGATAACTAGAATGTACAGTAAAAGGACTAGGATTGAAAAATTCACTATTGACATATGTCCAAACATAGTGCAAAAGTTTGAGCAGTTGAAAGTTGATTCTAAGTCATTTTCTGCTATTCCATCAGCTTGCTATTTATATAAGGTTGATAATGAGTATGAGAGATATGTGGTTAACCTTAACAAAAAGTATTGTACTTGTAGAATTTGGGATTTGACAAGAATCCCATGTAAACATGGTATTGCAATAATATATAAGAACCTGGAGATGCCTAAGGATTATGTGCATGCATGCTTTAAAAAGGATGCCTATGTGGTTGCATATAAGGAGATGATTGCCCTACTGCCTAGCCAAGATGAACGAGTTGAAACGAGCCAACTTGCCCATGTTACTCCAATTGTGTACAAGCCTCTAGGCAGGCCACCAATGAAAAGGAAGAAAGATGCAGATGAGCCAAACAACCCATACAAAGTCTTTAGATCATATAGACCTATAAAATATGGGTTTTGCCATTAGGAGGGGCATAATTCAAGGAGGTGTAAGGCTGAGATAACTGATGAGATACCATGGCAAAGGAGGCAGAGACTTGAGAGGCAAAAAAAATTTGTAAGTAAAACAATAATGTGTTCACTATGACAATTATATTACAAATCTATTTCTGATGCAAGACAATTCTTTTTGTAGAGACAAAAGGGACAAAGAACAAGCAACCAGCCAGCCAGCCAGCCAGCCAACCAACCAGCCGGCCAGCCAGCCAGCCAACCAGCCAGCTAGCTAACCAGCCACCATTGATACCACCAAGGAGGTTTGCAAGGCAGCCATCCTGGTTTGCCAACTAGGTAGTCAACCAGGCAGGCAGGTAAGTAGCCAACCAACCAGCCAGTCAGCCAGCCAGCTAGGTAACCCCCAAGGAGATTTGCAAGGTAGGTAGGCAGCTAACCAAGCAACCAATGAACAAGTAAGGTAGTCAACAAGATTAGCAAACAAGAAAGCCAAGGCCAACTAGTCAATCAACAAGTGAGGTAGTTAGCCATTCAACAAGAAAGCCAACCACCTATCAAGCAAGTCAACTAGTCAACCAGCCATAAAAGCAACTACTGAGGCAGCCAACAGGCAAACCTTACACACAACCAGCCCAAATATCTGCTTCAGCTTTAAGCAGACCACCACCATCTGCAGCAGATTTAAGTAGACCACCACCAAGTAAAGTACCCACTGCTCAATGGTTCTCATGCAGCTAGCCCATCTCATGCTCCTAAGGAAACAAGGGACACAAGAAAACCTCTATCTCAGGTATATACACAAACACAAACCCCACCCTTTATACTTACATAATTAGATCTTGATATGGAGTTTATATGTATTTTGTAGCCTCAAAAGGGGTTGGTACCACTAAAGGTCGTTAGGAGCAATCATCTATTCTTATATGGGAGAGGAGGTGGATTAAAAGCTGAGATATCTAGTGCAATGTTCTCAATAGGTAGGGGCAAAGGCAAGGACAAGGGTAAGGTCTTTGTGAAATGAAGATGGGATAATGTGTAAGCAAAAACTTTACTTTACTTTTTTTTGTTATTGTGCATGTCTGATAGTGGCATTGTCACCACTTTTTTGTTTTTTTGTTATTGTGCAGAACTTTATATTGTAAAGTTATTTTGTTGTTGTCTTAGTAGGGATAAAACAACCTATTATGTAGATGAAATATAGCAGTGTTTAGCCATTAATGTTTGGTGGAGTCCACTTGTTTTGAACAATGCTTATTATATATGTATGGAATAGTACTCTTGCTTAGATGAAATTTGGCAGTGTTTAGCCATTAATGTTTGGTAGAGTACACTTGTTTTGAACAATGCTTATTATATATGTATGGAATGGTCATACTTTAAAATATACTTCTTTATGCTTCTTCAATTGATGTAAACAGAATCTTATGGGGTGCATGTCATTGCCTACCCAATTGATGTACAACATACACAATCTTTATAAAGAAGAACAGATTGCATACCTTATTTAAATTACAAGAATTGCATTACATAAAGAACACATTACAAGGTAGCATTACACATTACATGAACAAGGCAGCATACTCTATTCAAATTACAAGATCACATTACATAAACAAGGTAGCATTACATAAACAAGAACAAATTACATAAAGAAGAACATATCATATAAAGAACATATTGCATACTCTATTCAAATAAACAACATTACATAGTGCCAAATACAGAGAATGCACTTGTCAAAAGTGGTAGTACCCAAAATTATACAATAACTACAACAACTTGCCTTTAAGGCAGTCACAATAGATTTGTTCCAAATTCTCCAATCCTACCAGAAAACATATAAAAAATAGCAAAAAACCCCAATGACACAACAAGTGTAAATTTGTGCTTTTGTAACTTCTCTTTAGCTATTCGCTCTCTCACCCTAGCTTTTTTTTCCCTTCGCTTAGCTTTGTTTTCCCTCTCAATAGATGTTGTTTCCCTATCACTAGCCTCTTTTTCCTTTTCCTCTGCAACTCTTGCTTGATTCTTGTACATACTGAATCTTGCAAGGACAATGGGTGCAACTTCAAATTCACGCTTACAAGTTTTTCCATTCAGCCGCCTAAAGTATTTACAAGTAGGTTCATCATCCTACAAACAAAATCAAATTAGGGTTATTCATAAAGCCAACAAAACCAGAAAAAAAATAGTAAAAATGGAAAAAAAATATGAAACTCAACTATTACTCACCACATCATAGTAACTGCACCCATAAAACCTTCTTCCAAAATTGTTCAAGGTCAAAGCAGTGCGTAGCTGACAATGGTCAACAGAGCATGAATGGTGATTGAAACCCGAGTAATAGCTTGAAAAAGACATGTTTAGATTTCACTTTGGCAATCGGAGTACAGAGGGAAATGGATTTTTGAGGGTTCGAAGGTAGGGAGAGGGAGAGAGCTCGGTCCTTTAGTGTTCTAATTGTGTTCTAATTGGGTTTTAATTTTGGATTATATAATAAATGAGATTTTCTAACGGAAAAGGCAGAGGTGGGTAACGGGGGTCTAACGAAGGCTACCTCAGGTAAGTTAAGTGACGAATTTCAAACCACGGGTGGGAATTGTTAAAATGGGCCAAACCACAGGTGGGTAAAGTGCAATTTTCCCTACCCTTTTTTTTTTTACCTATGACGGACTGGGACCTCAACTGATGTGTGTAGGGGCCTTTTTAGTTGTGCGTTGGGCTGCCTTCTGCAGTAGTCGGCCCGAGTGTTTTGAGTAAGAGAGTTGAGACTAGTCCAACTGCAACTTAATTTGGACCGGCTTGTGCACAAATTATGCCTTGTCTGCCAGGAATGTGCTTATGGCAGGCGGAGCTGTTTCAGATGAGTTATGGCAAGCAGATATAATAATAACAACAACAAAAAAGTCCTTTGACTTTTTAATAGAAAATGACCAAATAATCTCTATTTATGAAACATAATCACAGAGATAACAATGACTTTTACAAAGAAAATAAAGAAGTAAATGATAATATGAGTTAATCAAGAAGAAATATGAATCAAGTTAAGTTTGGCCTGCAGAAGCAAAAAAAAAAAAAAAACATAGAGGGAAGAACGCCTCCTCTCAATGCAACTAATCTCCTAGGAAAGATCCTGTCGTAGGGATTAATGGCTTTGAGGGAACCAGACCTGACTGGTTAATGCCCAAAGAAATCCTTTTTACTCTTTGGAAGAGAGCAGGATTTTGAGAGGGAGAGAGGGAAATCGACCTACTGGTGCATGCCCACTGTATTTACTCTCTCCGTTTTTTGTTTTCTCTCTTATCTTTTCCTTTCCTTTGTTTTTACTTTCGTTCATTTTTTATTTCGTGATCTTCCCCTGTTTTTCGATCTCCTTTTCTGGGCATGGCAGGGGTCTTCTTATAATGCCTGCCGTGGCCAGATTTTACTACCTTGCCCTTTAACCACCTTTGTCTGGTCTGGGTATACTTGCCAACCACTACTGGTTCGTTTGTGTGCCACTCTCCACTTCCAGACAAAGGGAGGCTATTTTATTTATTAATTTGCCGTGGCACCCTTTCCTGCCACGGTGTGGGTGCTCTCTCTCTATCTCTTATGGCATGCACCTAGTGGTTCCCCCTCAACTTTACTTTTTTTGGGTGGTCTGTCATCCCAGCAGAACGTACCCTCCAAAAGAGCTTGGACAGGAGTCGCAAAATAGGTCTTTTCCCCTCTCCCCACCTCCAAAACATACCCCTTACCTCTGACCCATGACCCCACCATGTCCCATATTGGTTGGGTACAGGCTGGTGGTGCCTGGGCCTTACGCGTGCCTCCCTTTCATGTATGTCCAAAATCTGCCTGCTGCTCAAGTGTTTGCCATAGTCTGGAGACTTGCTTGCATAGTCTGCCGCCTTTCTTCGACCTTTTATGTGGGCTGTTTTATAATTTCCTGCTCCCCTTTGAGGCTGGGCTTTATTTGATACTGAGCTTTACATTTCTTCCAACATATTTTTTTATTGCTATCATGTCCTATCATACTACTCTGTTATTTTTGCTGTAATGACTTGATTATGCCGGGCCTTTTTAAGCCTGCTGTTTATTCTTTCCCCAATGGCTTAGTATGGCCATGGGTTTTCTTACTTATGGGCTCCTATGTCCCTTTTGTTTTCCCTTGGGCATCCTCGGCCCATTTGCTTATCTTGGGCTTTCTCGGCCATTTTTCTAACTTTATGTTTCCATGAGCTTTTACTAACTTCATTGGGCTTTCCCGGCCCAATTACCTCATACTCATCCTTGGGGTTTATGGGTCTGCCATCAATTCCCTACTCTCTTTGCTTGTATTGCTTTGGGTCTGTTGCGGCCCATTCTTACTTTTCCACATTATACACTGCCCATGGGTTTGCTATTTGCTATTTCTCTCTTTTCGGGCTCTTTTGAGCCCATTTGCTTTCTCAATACCCATTTATTTATTTTATGGACTTGTGATCCATTATTTTTGCCGCTTAAACTTAATGGTTCTTATTTTCTATCTTTTTGACAACTTCTTTTCGGTTTGTATTGTTGGGCTCCTTTCCTTCTCTATAACTTCTCAAATATGGCCCTCAACAATGTGAATAAAACAACTTTTTATAGAATGTGATGGTAAGTCAACAGTAAACATCAACATTAACATGGCTAAGTGGATTCCGGTTAGTTTAACTAGTAAAGTTTTTGATAGTTGAATAAGAGATTTAAGATTCAATCTTACCTATACCAAAACCGAATTGGTGTTTTGGTTTGATAATAAAGAACTATCTTCAAGAGTAGACTCCATAAGTTAAAACTCTCTCAAAATAAATAAATAAATAAATAAAAATAACATTATTAACATTTCAAAAAAAAAAAAGTGCGATGAAACATGTAAACAAAACAAGGTCACAAACACGAAAGAACATAAGATTCAAAGGAAATCGTATATATGCTAGTAGGACCTTTACTACTAAAAATAAATTCGTTTGATTGAAACTAGTAAATAGTCAAATCTCAAGAACTTGAGAAATAAAACCTTTACCAATGCCCTCAGATTTGGGACAAAATTGCAAAATACCCCTTTTGGGCAAACTAAGTAGCGTTTTGCCTTCTTTCTTAAACTAATTAGGGAAATGCCCCTTTTTTGAAACTCAATTTTCTCAAAATCGAGTTATTAAAAAAAAAAAATTCTGGAGCCCTATAGCGGCGTTTTTAAGGACCTATAGTGACGTTTTCAGGACTTATAGAGACGTTTTGTAACTCGACTTCCAATAAATCGAGTTATAGGCAATTTTTTAAATTTTTTTTACCTATAACTCGATTTTATATAAATCGAGTTACAAAACGCCATTATAGATCCTGAAAACGTCACTATAGGCTCCTTAAAAACGCCGCTATAGGGCCTAAATCGATTTTGAGAAACTCGATTTTCAAAAGAGGGGCATTTCCCTAATTAGTTTGAGAAAGAGGGCAAAACCCTGCTTAGTTTGCCCAAAAGGGGCATTTTGCAATTTTGTCCCTCAGATTTGATATGGGTGAGCAACGTATGTTTGAATAGATAGATGAGAGTTCTACGAGTGGAGTTTTTTATTTTTCTTTTTTGGTGAGATAGAATCCTAAAAATTCATAAAATTCTGGTTTGTCCCTTTTACTCAAGATATATAACCTTAGCCAAACACATTTAGGATCATTTTCTAATCCAAAGCAGCAATTATGTTCTAAATTTACTAGCCTCATCACACACGCTTTGCTCGTGCCGATGAAGCTTTTTTTTTTTTTTGTTCTAATGTCATAATTTCCCTTTAATAAAAATTGGATAAGTTTGTTTTGAAGACCTGGATTAGTAGGAGAGTGTTCTATTTTGTAGACATTTTAAGTGGAGTTAGAGATATATTTTTACCGAATTGTCCTCAAGTTTTTTCCCTATTATACATAAGGTTTAGGTGTATTATTAAACCACATAAAAGTTTAATCCAAAGAGGAAAATTCTCTTATAAATAGTAAGTATAGATATTTCTCACAAAAAAAAAAAGTTCTAAATTGATGTTTGGACAAAGTTTAGCTACAAAATTGGTTGTACCTTTAGGTTACAAACTCACTCAATAAAATAAATATTACTGCATATTTTGAAAATCTAACTGTTGAATTACATGTTCTTTACGCTCTTAATGCACATGTCAATTTTTGTGTCAATCGGATATCATTTATTATATAATCTATAATCTTATATTTTATGCATAATTTTAAATTACAAAAACTTGCAATTTAAAAATTTATTGATGACATAGCTATTGATCTTTAATTTTCTTGAAATTTTGCAAACATGAAGGATATAAGAAGAAGATGCAATCCAATGGTGGATTTGTCAAAATTCACCACTAATAAAAAGATATTTAGTGAGTTTGTAGTTTAAGGCTACAACCAATTTTGTAGCTAAACTTTGTCCTATTATAAATTATAACCATACAAAGTTTTGAGCCAACAAAATTCATGGAAAGCAAAAGGGGTTAATTTAGAGAATTAAATCGTGGGCTACATTACAAAAACAATTTTAAAAAATAATATCTCAGTCATCTTATATCCAAAATATGTTGCGCAATTATTTATTTCAAACTTCTGAATAATGCTTTTTTAAAATATAATTAGTTGCGGAGCCAGAAAATTTCTTAAGAGGGGGACCAAGCTAAATATTAAAAAAAAAATTAAATCCACAGAAAAACCTATATATATATATATATATATGCATAGACACATAAAATATGATTGTAACATGATTTAACACATGTTATTTTCTTACATTTAACATAGTATTTACATCTAGTATATATATAACATTAATAGAAATTAAAGGATTCTTAACTTCTAACCATGAAATCCACATTTATGGTTTCTTCTAAAAGGAAAAATAATAATGAATATTTAATGTATCTCTAATTAAAATTTATTTATTTTAATGTATTTAGAAAATTAGAGATACATTAAACATACATTATTATTTTCCCTTTTAGAAGATCCCATACATTAATGTTTGCAGGACTAAATATTATTGGGTCATGTTAATGAGTGTCGTAGGACATTGGTTAACAATTCAATTAAAGAAAGTTTTTATGGGAAAAGAAAAAAAAGTAATTAATGTTTTGACAGCTTTTTTTATTTTCCATAAAAGTGATATCAAAACTTTCTTAAAATGGATTATTAACCAATGTCCCAACGGTACTCGTTAACATTTCCCAATATTATTTAGTTCAATGAGCTATTATGGTATAAAAATAATTAGAGAAAGAAATTAAAGCGCATTAATAATTTATAAAACTTTCTATTTTTATGAAATACATTAAATATACATTGAATTAATGAATTGTGTATGGTATAAGAGTAATTTAAAGAAACAAAAATGGTGTATTAGTCAAATCCAGGGAGGCCTTTATTAAGATACATTAAATGTACATTATTATTTTTCCTTTTAGAAGATCCCATACATTAATGTTTCTAGGATGTATCGTAAATATTATTTAGTTCAATGAGCTATTATGTTATAAAAGTAACTAGAGAAAGAAAAAAAAAATGAAAAATTCTTAGGTAGTCCCGGAGAATAGTGAAATGGGGTTCCCTCCTCTCACATTCATAGTGGACCCTACCATGAATTTAATGAGTGAACCCCATCATGAATGTGAGAGGAGGGAGTACCATTTTTCATACTCCCGAAGTACCTAAGAATTACTCAAAAAAAATTAAAGTGCATTTATAATTTATAAAACTTTCTATTTTTATGAAATACATTAAATATATTTTGAATTAATGAGTTATGTATGGTATAAGAGTAATTTAAAGAAACAAAAATGGTGTATTATTCAAATCTAGGGAGACCATTATTAAGATACATTAAACGTACATTATTATTTTTCCTTTTAGAAGATCCCATACATTAATGATTCTAGGATGTATCCTAAATATTATTTAGTTCAATGAGCTATTATGATATAGGGAAATTATTGTATACTCCCGGAGTACCATAAATGCGTCATCTCACATGAATGATGGGTCCTACTAATTAAATTCATGGTTGGATCCACCATTTATGTGAAAGGAGGGAATACATATTTATGGTACTCCGGGAGTACCTAATAATTTTCCATGGTTATAGAGAAATGATATGTCTACAATATTTTTACAACAAATCTTAAGTGGCAGGTTATTACTGGTTGTTATTGTTGGGACAAAAAAGTAATCTTAGTGTTAGTTTCAAATTTGAACCAACAACAACTAACCACCTATGATTTGTTGTAAAAATGTTGTAAAATTGTTGTAGACGTAGCATCTTTCTATGGTATAAGTATAACAGTAATTAGAGAAAAAAAAATATTAAAGTGCATTAATAATTTATAAAACTTTCTATTTTTTATGAAATACATTAAATATATTTTGAATTAATAAATTATGTATTGTAGAAGACTAATTTAAAGAAACAAAAATGGTGTTTTATTCAAATCTAGGGAGGCCATTATTAAAATTTATACATAAATTTTTATAATTTTACCAAAAATAGGAGAAGAAAGAGCAATTTTTAAAAAGTAAAAAGGGGGCCATAATTTCACCTCAAACTCTAAATTCTTTATATTTTATATGAGTAAAATATTTAGAATATCCTATACATTAATGTTTCTAGGATATATCCTAAATATTATTTAATTCAATGGGCTATTATGATATAAGAGTAATTAGAGAAAAAAAATTAAAGTGCATTAATAATTTATAAAACTTTCTATTTTTATGAAATACATTAAATATACTTTGAATTAATGAGTTATGTATGGTATATGAGTAATTTAAAGAAAGAAAAATGGTGTATTATTCAAATCGAGGGAGGCCATTATTAAAATTTATACATATAATTTTATATTTTTACCAAAAAAATAGAAGAAGAAATACATTTTTTTTAAGCCATCGTTTGGGGGGAGGAGGGATAAAATGGAATGGAAAGAAATGAAAAGAATAATTCTAGAATATTCTTCAATTCCCTTGTTTGGAAGTTTAAGTGGAAGATAATGAAATAGGTAGGAGGGAACACTTTCTATTCGTTAAAACCCTAAATTTTTATTTCCTCCGAAATTGGGAAGAATATGAGGGAATGGAATTAGATTTAATGCATTTTTTACTAAAACTCCCAAAATACCTCTATATATTCAACAATTTATTTTGAAATAGAGGTTTAATAGTAATATTGTCATAAAATGATTTCATTCCATTCCCTCTATGTTACTCCCGAATAAGATTACTTACAATCTCATTCATTTTCATCCATTTTCATTCATTTATTTTAAAACATCTAATTAAGGTTACTTAATTCCATTTCATTCTTTTCTATTCATTTCCCTTACTTAAACACATTCTATTTCATTCATTTTCATTCTCTTATGATCATTCCATTCAATTCTCTTATGAACTTTCAAACGAAGCTTAAAAGTCAAGAGAGCCATAATTTCACATCAAACTCTAAATTCTTTATATTTTGCTATATATGAGTAAAATAATAAACAAAGTTCATTTTTTAGCTACACTTTTTGAATACTTCTTGCGTTGCAATGATTTGGTTATTTGGGAAATGACAAAATTTAGCTACAAAATTGGTTGTAACTTAAGGTTACAACATTATTCAATATATTTTTATTGAATATGAATTTTGATAAATCCACCATTGGATTACATGTTCTTCTTATATTCTCCATGCTTGTAAAATTTCTAAAACTTAAATATCAATAGATATGTTATCAATAAATTGTTTAAATTGCAAGTTTTTGTAGTTTAAAATTATGTACAAAATATAAACTTATAAATCATATAGTAAATAATATCCAATTGACATAAAATTTGACATGTATAATAAGAGTGTAAAGAATATACAACTCAATAGTTAGATTTTCAAAATATGCAGTAATATTTATTTTATTAAGTAAAGTTGTAGTTTTATGCTACAACTAATTTTGTAATTAAACTTTATCTTTTAGAAAATGGGTTCAAACCTTTTGTCAATTCACATTCCCAATACTTATTTGCCAAATTCATAACTTGGTTAAATTAATTTATGATTTTTTTAATTAAAAAATTTGTACTTTGTCAAAATTCATTACTCAGAGTTACTAATGTTCAACCGCTAAAATCTCCATTAATTTTCCTTTGACATTTTCTAGTGTTTCTAATGAAAATGCATGTGGTTCAAATCCAACTCTCCCAACTACCAAATTATGGGGAGAATCTCCATTAATTCTCAAATTTGCTGATTATAATTTTGGTTCTATATGTGTCCAAAGAACATAAATGGGCAATATGTATTTTTAATTAATAGTAACTGCCTCTCTTTCTCACACTTCTATATAAAGGGCACTATCATGATCTATGGAAAACAGACCCCGAAGCAAAATTTGGAGTAAATTGGTAACCAAATTCCTTTTAGCCTCTCCACCAAAACCATGGCATCTTCAAGAATTCTCTTTTGCATGTTCGTGTTGTTGGTCATTACCAATCTTCAAAGTCAAGCAGCCATGGAGGGGGCTCCGTCTGTCACTGATCTTAGACGAGTCGCCGATGCTCCTGTATGGGGTAAGTTTATGAACCTTGATGAATAATCCCACGCATATCAAATATGTCACAATCTGATATTAACCATTGTCAATTCTGTTTTCAGCTACTTCATCTTTCTTAACATAGAAACCAAATAATCATCTTTTGATAATCACAAAAATTTAATTCCTTAAAAAAATCATTGGTACAATCCTACTCACTGTTATGCCAGATTTTGTCAGCCATAAAATGGAAAAATTGAAGGCCTTTTCCACTGTGATGGGAGAGCTGAGCTTTATACAAAATTTTATGAGGAGGGTAGGATTATTTTCGTTTCAAATCAAATGAAAATATCAGTTTATGTAAAAAGATTTAATTTTTCACAAATCTGAATGTGTGCATGATGCCACATCATTTAATTTTTTTTTTTTTTTTAAACTGAAAAAGTAATAATAATTCATTTTAATTAACGTAACACCATACTTTAAATTTTTGAAAAATTAAACTTCATTGTAGATTATCCTAAAATTGTTCTTGGAGCAAACGCATAAAAACATTGAAAAGTATGTATTCCACAAATTCATGTTGATGTATTAGAAAAACACTGAATATTGATTATTGCAACTTCAAACAATGGATGTATTTCATTTAATTTAAGATAGTCTCCACTCACAAAATCTCCTTCTTCTTCTTCTTCTTGGACAGGGTGTGATCCTGGCCCGTGCAAGACAAAATGTTGCTACTGCACTGTCGTACACACTAGACCTGTCTGCGCAATCTGCTGTGACGATGATGGTGCTAACCCAACCATCTCCCAACATCCTTAATGCTGGAATGAAATCATCTCTCTAACCATTGTTGTGCTACTTAACTTTTTTTTCACTTTGGTTATAAACTTCAATGGAAGAATCTTCTCAAAACATCATCAATGGATGAAATAATAATAACTGTCTTAGAAAATGCAACTGTGCCAATGTAATTTGGGCAAAATCTATCAAAATTTGATTTTGTTTGAATTTCCTTCCGTACAACATCACATGATCAGTCAAGAAACTGAAAAATAAATGGAACACCTTAAGCCGAAACACAGCTCTCAAATGAAACACTAAAGCTATGATGCTGCAGAAGCATCGTATATCAAGATCTTGGCCACAAAATCTACTAACTTCGAATTTCCAAAAAATGGCATCAACTTGTATCCGCAGGAGAGAGAGTTGATTGATGATTACTAAAAATAAACTCTATAAAAAGTAAGTAAAATGCTCAGCCAAGTGAAACTGCAGACAATGCCACCATCGGCAAGTACTAAGTATGAAGCACATATTGAGTTGATTGATGATTCCTAGCATCATCTATGATTTGTTGGTCTGCATTAACATAGAGATGCTAAGTTATTTGGATTTTTATATAGGAGGAAAACCATATGATGTAACAAACAAGAAAATGAGAAAAAATATATATACAAACTCATCAGCAATCAGGTTTGCCACTCATTTCAAATCAAACTGAACCGTATTCGCCATCAATAGAAAAAGTATTTTAGTTGCATGTACTTGAAAGAGATCATTCTTAAGAAATCTTTTTTTATTATTGGAATACATCTCTATACACATGCACGCATGCACACACACACACATGCACGCGAGGATAGAAAGATATCTAGCAAACTGACTAGTGTGTTTGAAAATGGGGAGAAATAAAGGACAAAGACTACCTTGCTCAAATACTTTTTGTGAATCTTCAATGCCTCCTTACACGCTTTTTTAGCATCCAGATTTCCAGTTATGTCACTCATGATCTAGAGAGAAAGTGTTCACCATAAGAAAAATGCAGTAGCATAAATGCAACAATATGCATGAGCAAACACATATGTGAGAGAGAGAGAGAGAGAGAGAGAGAGAGAGAGAGAGAGACCTTTACAACATCATCCAAACCCTTTGCTTCTTTTAGAAGTCGCTTATTCTTGGTCTCAAGAACACTTGCAACAAGAAAAACAGCAAGTGCACTATGTAGGTCTGTACGTCCAGTCTTTATATTCTTCCTCTCAAATTTTCCATATTGCTTCAGCAATTTTTCATTCATTTTGGGTGCAACAATATTTTCTGCAGCATCTCTTGGCTCCTCGTATAATGAAAAAATATTTGGGTTGTATTCCATGGCCCACATCAACTGAAATCAATCTATATTACTTTCTTAAAATTAAGAATATCAATTAAAAAAAAAAAAAAGCTAAAATAGAGGCTCCAATACACTACTGTACCCTTGAGTTCAAATCATTAACAAAAAAGAGCCTATTTCTTGGAAGATTCAAGCAAATACAGAAGTTCCACCTTACCTCCCAAAGATACAATGAGTCCACAAAGGAAAATTCTCGCCGGAAAAGTACCATCAGCATGCGAAATGCAAACAAATACTCCCACCATCCAGATCCTCTGCCAAATAAAACAAATAAGGTTTTAGCTGATGAATATAAGGGCCTGTTCAGGTACAAATGCATATGAAAAAAAGTACATGTTTGTGCAGGTGTATGTACAGAGGGGGAGGACTATGTGGACTGCATTTGCTTCTGTTTCTGTTATGTATATTTTTTGGTTGCTATTGATTTCTTCACTCAGCATTGGATGCCTCCTTTGGTTTCTCTTTTTTCTTTGTGTGTGTTGTTTTTTTCCTCTTTTTCCTTTTGCTTTTTCCTTTTTTTCTTTTTTTTTTTTTTTTTTTTTTTTGGGGGGGGGGGGGGGGGTGTTGGGGGGTGTTTAAAACAGCTTAAAATGGTCTAAGATATATTTAGCACAGACGTTTTCAGGCCTTCTTCATACTTCAACCTTCTTAACAAGTCAACTATTTTATTTGAATATTAGGCAACCTTTAAAAGCACTTACAACAAACAATAAATTTAAAAACATGAAAACTAAAAGACAGAACCTAGGAGTCAAAACCAAGCAAGAGAAAAACTCTAGGAGTTAGCACCCAAGTTTGGCTGGAGTCATCATCAGACCATTGAAATAATAGAAAGAGATATTTATTATCAAGCAACTGTGTCTCACAAAACTGAACTCATGGGTTCCTAAATAGAGTTCTAAAACTTTACTCTGCTTGCAAGAAAAGAAATTAAACTCCTAAGAAAAATTTAAAAAGAAACAAAATAACATTAAAAAATACTGATTATTAAACGATTAGGTTTAATAGGTCTTTAAGCCCAATTATTAACAAGCCCCATCATAAGGCCACAAGTTGGGCTGCCTTCTTTTCACTTCTAAGGCCATAGGTCTGTGTGATGGAGAGCCTATATCTTGTGTCTGCACCACCACCACATGACCCTATCACATTGTAAGACAGTAGTTTGGAGCCAAGGACAAAAACAAATGCTCAAGAAATGTTATCCTTAACATAATGGCCAAAACTCTTCCATAATTCAAATTTCAAATGATAAGTTGTCAAAAATGTTAAAGCATCCATATAACTATTAACAATTTTTTATTTAATAAATGCATGTAGGACTTTCCAAAGAACATAGAATCAAATGGATGTAAGAGTTTCACTCTTTCTAGCAAGTAGTCCACACAAAATCCCCATAGAAGGAATCATACTAAGGACACCTTTGTATCACAATTTCAATTTTCATAACCCATATTTTTCTATTATATATTATTTTAATTCCTTAACTGATACTTTTTACTAGTTTTCGTAAATGGTGCAAATTTTCACTGTATGGAGTGACAAGCACCCAGGTACACACTACAAAGGAGTAGACATTAAATAGAGCTTAAAAATTAATTTAAATATTGGAAAAAAAATTAAAAAAATAAACTAGGAATGGGAACAGATACCAAGGTGTTGATGAAGCTTAGGATCAATAACTTTAATTATCTGTGAGAGTGCACTCAGCTGAGCTTGCACCCCTACTGAACTAGTACTGCATCTAAAGTTTTCTCTCTGTTAGCAAAGCATGAGCAGGAGTTAGGTTATACCTTAGAAGATAGATATAACAATTACCAATCGCATAACAAATCATTTAGGGCCAATAAGTTAAATCAATGTTCAAAGAAAATCATCAGCTTCAGTTAAAGGATTCTAAATACTGTACTAGTGGAATGTAAAACACTTCTAGCCAATATATATATATATATATATATCCAAATGCACAACAATTTCAATGTCATATATCCAATTTACTTATCCCAACTAAAAAAGAGGAAGAAGACAAAAATCCAATATCACCATGTAAAATCATGAATAAAAAAAATAAAGTAAAACACTTAAAACTGTTCTCTAATCATTATTACCATTATCCAGATGATGTTGCTATGTGAAAAAGAATCAAATAGCCATCCACATATGTATGGCTTTCAACATGTTAATCCCATACATCTGATAAGGGCAAAGCTTACATATTTTGTAAGGTCATTTTTATGAGTCTAGGGTTAAAAGAGTGTTTAATTTTACTCTTTTCTTTTTTCTTTTTTCTTTTTTTGGGGGGGGGGGGGGGGGGGGTGGTGTGGTGGGAATATATATATATACACACACAGCCAACAAACATAATGATTACTCTGTTACATCACACTTTATTGGCGAAGTCTTGACCGAAGAAAAGTTGACTAACAAGGTGCATATCTGGAGAAGAATGTGAATGCAATTGGTTTAAATTCAATATCAAAATGACTCTTCTCAAAAACTTAGACTACAAATCTATCATTTGATAACATGAGTGCCAAAAAGACGTTATGACAAACTGTCACAAACATAACTAGGAAAGAAACCATGGGTAAATTGCGTGCACACACGGGACTTGGACCCAGGACCAAAATCACAATCCTATACTTATGAGGGGTGGAAGCGCCATCTAACCCAAAGGACGGTGGCTATAAATCAGATTGTTTTTTTATACTTATAAGAAGTTCCATTGCAACGCAAAAACTTACATGAAGCAAGCATCCATCCAATCATCTCTTTTTTGAAGTGCAGTAAAAAGATCAACAACCTTCACACCCATTTCTCAGCCAAGCTTTACACAAGCATCTGAGTATCTTTGGCATAACTCATTTGTTCTAACTAGCTCGCTAAAAAAAGGACTGGTTTAAGAAGGAACACTTGAGTTAGAATTCTCATTATTAGAAAACCAGGAAAACAACACACTCAAGATGTGGCTCAGAGCACCTTATGTTTCCACAAATGTTTTCCTCATTGTATGGTAGCATCCCAGAACCAAGAACAGTAGTGTTTGGAATCAAATCATAATTTTTTTTTAATAAATATCGGAGAGCTATCAGTATTGATACAAACTAGAATCCATTTTTCACCATCTACATTAAGTTCTTATGGAAGGCTAACAGAAGAAAGTAATTCAGCCTTGATAAATAACAAGGACATCAAGATTACTAACATCTACATAGGTATGGAAATTACTGTCCAAAATTATACTGATGTATATGTGCATGTCCATCCAAATTCTAATTGGTAATCACACAAGAACTTGAAAGTCAAGAGAGAATCACTGGCATACAAAATTATGGAGACATCTCATCTTTTAAGGTCTATCCTTTGGTTGACCTTGCAAAGAAACCAATTTTCACAAGAAAACATCCACTAGCTTATACTGTCTTGAGCATTATTGATGTCAAACATGTTACCCAAAATATTTTCATAGTTGACACTACCAAGTACATCTAGGGTACCATTAGAGTTTTGATAGTATGGTCACCTAAATCCTTTTAAGGCAAAAGGCATTTTCAACTAGAAGTATAATACCTTTGGAAAAACTTGATTGGGGACCTGGAGAGCACATAG
>NW_027069887.1:75777-178971 GCF_002906115.3 Quercus suber
TGTTAACATTGTTGACAGTTTTTTCCCTTTCTTTGGGTAATTCACTTTTAACCGTTATTAAGGGACATATTATCAACCATAAGATAACTAAATAGAATTAAATTGAAAAAAAAAAAAGGTGCAATCACATGTAACATTTATAATTCTGGGTTAGCCTTTTAGCTGTGTACACATTCTATAGGCACCAACACTGAGACCAAAAGTATAACTCATTTTTTTCATTAGGTATGATACTATATACGCTAAAATGGGCATGCAATCTCTATGGAAAAGAAAGTATCTGATTGGAGGAAATTTCCACTCATGAATGAATCAAGTCCTCTTTGCACAGTGGGGCTAGTTTATTATGAATTATGTGCTGTGTGAGCTAGACCAGAACTTGAAATTGTCCAATTAGACTACTTCCACATTGTGAGTGAAAGGAAACTTTTTAGCCACTTTTATAGAGTTCAAGCAGAAAAAGATAATCAATTCAGTAGCAAATGAACCGATGCAATGGATATATATACCAATTTGATGCAAGTTAAGCTTCCACTGAATCACTTTCTTCTCTGAAACAGCATTACTCACATGCCTGCCATGATCCAAAGAAGAATCTACAAGGGATGTAGCCATAAGTCCATTATCATCTTGTAAATTGCTATCTGTGGAAGAATCTTCTATCATTCGGCGATCATCATTGATTATGGGTGCCGTAATAAACCTTCCACTACCAATAACTGGGACCATCTTTTGACATTCAGCTTTCCACGTTCTATACTGATGCCTAAAAGATAGATATGGCCTATAAAGTCACCACTTCAATGAAGAAAAGAGGAGATGGAAAAGGCAAGAATGATGTTCACAGGATCAAAAGCATGCAATTTTTTTTAAATAATAAAAAAGCACCAGCCAGTGATTGACACAAGGCCAAACTGAAAAACATGGGGAAGCCTCCTGTACATTATATCAAAGGCAACGTTTAAAACTTGAACCAAAGGCCAAACCAAAAAAGCAACTGCATTATGCATCCAATGACAGTGGGAAAAAAGTAGCATTTATGTACATAAACACAAATAATATTAAACACTAATGAGACATAAAATAACCTGAGAAATAACTTAACACAACATGATGGTATAGATTCTTCATAACCATGTTTGATCATAGAATATATTGTCTCAATAGTTATCCAAAACCTGGAACCAGGACCAATTCATAGATGCAGCAGTATGAGAGTATAATGAGGTTAAGAAAACTCATACAACTAAAAAGAGAGAAGGGGTCAATAAATGATATTTGTTTCCTACCTTTCTTAATTTGATTCATTATTCTTCAAGTTAAATTGCAATTTATAAGGAAAATGTTACCTACGCTGTTCCCTGAGCTGAATCCGGTCTTCAAATGTGCTATTAGGATCAAAGCAACCCAACAAGAACTCCCAGACCACCCCTTTGATTGCAGGATGAACACCCTAGATTTAAAACAAACACGCAATGTAGAACGGGTTAGTATATTATCCAAATATGGCTTTTACTTCTCCACATGAAAGGAGTACCAAATGCTTTCTGCACTGCAAATCACATATTATCAGCAGCTACCATCTGATGACTCGTTTATTCATTTTGTAGCTGTCAGTCCCATATAATTGTAGCAGAGAAAATGAAATATTAACCACAGCTTAGAGTGCGCCAGGGGGGGGAGCCCAAGAAAGAGATGAGAGAGAGAGTAGAGAGAAGACCAAGAAATCAATAGACCATGTCCATAAAATCACAGAAAATGAAGAGGAAAAAAATTAAATCTTCATTTGATGTTAATGCTGAGTTTAAACTTTAACCTAAATCCATCGCAAAAAAAAATATATATATATATATATATAAAGCGGAAATGTTTTTCCCCTGTGATTGATATAGAGGAAAGGTACAAAGAGCAAAGTAGTTGGGGCAAGTCAGAGGATGCCTTTTTATGTGGAGTAATGTTAGGCCACTTGAGATTCACAAACATGCTTTCAAATTTTCTTGTGTAAAAAATTGAAAACATCCAATTGGCAATGTCACTAAGTCACTTTTGTCTCCCATTTTCAAGAGATTATTTTTCATCATCATTGTGACAAAACACAATTTCACCCAATTTTTCTGTTTCAAAGAAAATGAAAAATACAGAATTCTTGGGATAAAAATGCCATTGCAGATCCCCCACTAGCTGGTGTTGGTTATATAAACCATATTTCTCATTGAGCTCATCTAGAGCCATATGCTCTTTAAAATCATAGGTTGTGATGTCAACCTCAGCATGACCACATGTAGTTAGATTGCATTAATTATTTCAACCCATTAACTTCTACAAGATCCCACCCCCCACCCCTCCCAAAAAAAAAATTCATTTTGCATTTAAAAACTTGATAACACTAAAGAAATCATATTAGCACCTTAGCAAGCATTACAAAAACTTACATTTATTTATATATTTAAGCATGAAAAATATTGTTAGATGCACCAATGCTCTATCCATACTACAAAATTTGAAGCCCAAAGCCGGGTTACTTAATTTCTTTTAAACCCTTAAATCAGAAAATCATAATTTACATTGGAGGCAGATTATAATAGATCTTAAACTTTTCAGTCAAGTGGTGGATATATTAGTGCATACAATAAGCAAAACCACTAAAGGTTTTGCAGGAGCACAACTCAACACACTAGAAGATTCAACAAATGTAGTTAAACAAAATAGCTATCAACAAAAGAAGTTTACCCCTCGCTGGATCCTTCTAAGCACTTTCTCTATATCCAAATGCCCATCTTGAGAGAATGCAGTGTACCATCGTCTTGCACTAAGGGTTTTCCCAGCCTGTCAAATAGATAGTTTTAAACATATAACATATGCTCTCTGGAAAAAAGAGAGATACTCATATTGGCATACATAATAATGATACTTTTTTTGGTAGATAAGTATCATAATGAAACGGCAAAAGAGTACCATAATTGCATCCATGAGACGTCCCAACTTTTCAACTTAAAAAGCATTCTATCACAATACTAATTGAAATTTCAAAATGCAAAGTACAAGTACTAAAAGAGAAAGTTATCAACACTAGAATTTCTAATAAATCCGTGTAAAAAGATTAGAAAAGTGAAAGGCAAACAATTTTTCTATAGTTGCAGACAATGAATTCACACAACATAAGATAAATGAATTTAACAAGTGACCAAAAGGTAGCAAAGGAGAAGATACCCTAAGCTTAAAACGGGTCTTCGGCATTTCGGCTTGGCATTCTGATTTAATTGGATAGACCACATCCAACTCACTAGTCCCATCTTTCTTCATAAAAAGCCTTGCTAATCCCTTTAAATCCACCATCTAAATCACTGCCCATAATTAAAAAAAATTAAATCACCATCTTAATACCACAGATGCCAAGGTGATAGGAAACAACATATAAATTTCCCAAACTGTATCATCAAATACCCATATTGATATCAAACATATGCATTTGACATAAAACCTCTATATTGTGATTAACCTTTAATTTGGTATGTCAAAATCAAATATTTCTGGAAGCTATCAAAAACCCAATAGTATTTTGATCCAAATATCCCATCAGAGTGGAACAAGATTGATAGAAATCAAAATTGACATATATTTATAAATTCCACCAGATAACACATATGCATAGAAGCATATATAAATAGATTACATGTATTTGTGTAGGTCGGTTTTCTCTGTACCTTTATTCAGACAAATGAAAGAATCGTATAGAAATTGCAGATGCTACAAACGTTGTTCCATGAAGTTTCTAGGACAAGAAAATGTAAGAGAGAGAGAGAGAGAGAGAGAGATGAGCGAAGAAAGACGCTAAGAATAATAATGTGGATGACAACAATGTCCAATTTTTAGCGGTAATTTGTTGGTTGTCGTTGACATATCTTCTGTTACCTCTTACCTGTATTATATTCCGTTTATTCTATACTTCCATTCTAAGAGAGTAACTATTTTTAATTAATTCCCAGAACATGTATAATCATTAATCACACCCAATTTGACAAATGGCTAAATGGTGGGAGAAAGTATCTAGGGGTCGTATATATACTCCCTTTGTGAAACTAACATGTGGGTCCCATAAGTATATGTTAGTCTCACATAGGGCATAATACGCCCGGTTTATACAAGATATTTTTGTGTGGTGGACACTTTATGCCCACTACTAATTATACCTAACAACCAGTTTTCGTCGATCACTCCCAATAGCACAAGCCTATAAGTTGTGAAATTTAGTGCGAGAATAGGTGTGCCCAAAAACGGACCAAATAACTCTAATATTTCAATTCTTCAAGGGAACACATCATTTGCCACAATTTGTTGAAGAGTGTTGGGCATGAGTGATGATAAGTTTTTGGGTGTTGGCATGGGTTGGTCACGCCCCAACTTGTGATGGTGGTGTGAAGGATTTTGGTGAATTTTTTAGCTAGTGGTTTGCAGTGAAGGATGATAGGCTAATTAGGTAAGTTTTCAACCTTAGAGGTAAGGTTGGTTGGGTGGGGTTTGCTTAAATTTTAGATTTTGGGTTGTGTGAGAGACCTCGATGTCAACCCATTTGTTTTGATTTTGGACCAAACCCAAGTGAATGGGTGAAATTGTGTTTATTGTCTTCGAAAATGGAGGTTTAATTGATAATATCATCCCCACTAGATTGAGGGTTGCACATTCGAAGTCACCACTTATTTTTATTTAATGGAAAATAAGAAATCATGCAATATGATTAATTCCTTATTTTATTAATTGAATAATTTTGCAATTATATTTGATAGAAAAATAAGAACAAATACACTGTCTTGGTCCTATACACAATCTAAGAAGAGGTAGGGTTTTGATTTCTAGTAATATTATTAAAAAAAAAATGAAAATTACATTGTGATAAGAACAAGTCTATGAGTAATTGATCTAAGCTTGAAAGTTGAGTTACGGAGTGGGAAAGTGTTAGGTGCCCACCCCGCCCGATGAATAGATCTTCGAAAATATGGTGGCTATGAGTTCATGTCATGCAATCAAAACAACCAAACATGTCATAAAATTTAAGAGAACAACATGTTACTGTGGGGGGGAAAAAACCTTGAGTATGTTCATAGTATTTATTGCATATCATCAAATACAAACATTATAGTATCTCACAAATTCAAAGCTTTAAGTCCACACCACTCAGTTTGAGGTTTATAATTGCATGCGATGTTGGATTCAATAATAGTCTTGAATACTTTTAGGGTGCGTTTGGTCCACACCACTCAAGTTTATTCTATTTTTTTCTAACATTACCATAATATTAAATTATAAAATATATCATATCACTTTAATCTCATCACCTTTCTAAATAATGTAATCTTGTATTACTGTATTGATATTACATTAATGTAAGATTACAATAATGTAATATTATGGCATAATGTAATATCACAGTGAACCAAACGTTTCCTTATGGGTTTTGGATCATTGTGCAGAGCGTCCTTCCTTCAAGCTCAAAACTTGGGCTGCACTTTGAGATGGTTTGACTCCTTGGTTTGGATGGGCAACACCTCCTTAGTCCTTATTGGGTGGTTTGGGCAACATCTCCTTTGAAGTGTTCTTTGTGAATTTCAATGGAATAGTGGTAATTCTTGATTGATTTGTGTTTGGAAACAATATAAAGGCCTTATTTTAGTCAATTTTATGTAAAGAAATCATAAACTTGAGGCTTTTGAGGGTCATAGTAATATGGCTACAAAAGGGATCAACAACCACTTAATGGGTCTTTCCCAAAAACTCTTTCAAAGAATTCTAAGTCCTTTGTAAATGAGGAGGTCTCCTCTATTTATAGAGTGGGAAAAGCTTTAAGCCTAAGTGTTAAGATGAAGGGTAAATTGCAAATTATACCCCCAAAATTTGAGAGTGTTTGGATTTTACACCCTAACATTTCAAATTTTGGATTTTATTTCTTAAAGTTTGGGAGTGTTTGGATTTTACATCCCAAAATTCTAAAACTTTAGGGTGTAAAATCCAAACACCCCCAAACATTAGAGTGTAAAATTCAAACATCCTTAAAATTTAGAAGGTAAAATCTAAATTCTGAAACTTCAGGACGTAAAATTCAAACACCTCAAAACTTTACAATGTAATTTGCAATTTATCCAAAGATGGATTTGAAACACCACATGACTTTAATTTCACACAATTATTGAAAGAAACTTGTCATTTATGAGCTAGAAATTATATAAAAAAAAAAATTGCACAAAAATAAGAAGAAAGAATCTAGGAGGAGTTTGTACTCAATGGTCGAATCAACACTTGAACTTAGAGAATCCATCCAAATGCTTAATCGACATTTGAACCCAATCCTCCTCTTGTACATTGTTTTGGGATTTGATGACTTTTGACAATTCAAAATTTTATGACAATTCAAACTCTTAGAACTTCTTGTACGCATGTGTCTCTCTGTTTACTGTTATGTGACATTTGGTACGGGGTAATATTTTAGGATTCTCAAGAATGTTTAAAGATTCTCATGTTTTGTTGCGAATCACACTAGGGAATCTAGATTTCCCTATCATCTAGATTCCCCCTTTAACCCCATTTCAGTAGAAATGTGGATTCTCTTTAAAACAGGTGGGTATCTAAATTCCAAAACTCAAAGGAAATTGTATTTTTTTTATAAATTGAGAATTATAACCCTTTTTCCTTATCATTTAAGCAATTGAGATAAAATATAAAATAAATCATCAATATCTTTTTCTTTTCTTTTTTTGGTCTTTATCTCTTCCTGCTAAAACAACATTATCTCTTGCCATCAAAACAACATAAACAAGATAGACAACTCTGTTGATATATTTATCTTTTCTTTTTTTAGACAATAGTTTTAATGAATTTGTCATAATTTATAGAGTATATTTTGTTTTTCATTATATATTTAGAGGAAGATTAAAAACAAAAAAAGACTTATATTGGATTTACAAATCTAAGGATAGAATAGAAAAAATAAATAATTTAGTTAAAATTTCTAGGAATAAACCAAACATTATATTCTCACATTTCTAGGAATCTTATTAGATTCCCAATTAAACCAAACAAAGGAATAGTTACATTCCTAGTCATCCAGATTGCAAGGCATCACATTCTCAGGAATCTGGATGCCAGGAGTAATGTGGATTCTCTCGTATCAAATACCACATTAAAGAGACTCTATAAGATTATAATACCTAATTAATTATATTTAATCTTGATGATGTAAAGAAAATCAATAGGCTGAATGCTTCGGGCTTCAATGGACTAGTGGTTGTTGAAAGGCCTGAAAAGAAAGAAACACAAGATCAAAGGTGACCGGAGTGAACCGGCCAAAAACCTTCCGATACTTAAGTTAGTTTTTCTCTTTAGAACTCAAGAATCACAACTTTAGGAGCAGTGAAAACTTACTTTCATTTGATGTGGATGAGTCCTTATATAGTAAGCTTTGAAGTGGTTGCTTGTTTAGTAACTTCCTCAACACGTGTGGAAGTTGGAAGGTTTAGACTTAACCTCCATAACTGCTATAGAAGTTAGAATGTTCAATCTTATCTTCTACAACTGCCACTGGAAGTTAAGTACTTAGTGGGAAGTTATAGTGATGAACAAGGATTTGCTTATACTTCAAAATAGTAAAGTGTGGCCTAAATTACAAGCTTTCGTAGATAAATCCATTTCTGAGAATTTTCTAAGTGTTGCGGGGTCGTCCAACTACTTCCCTGATGGATGACTTTCATACCCATGGACGACCTCCCCACAATGGATTGGCCTTCCTATGTTGAGTTAACCTTCTTGGTCCTAGATAACTCTATGGATGAATTGGAGATGGTACGATTTTTGGTTCACCATCAGTTGGCCCCATGTCCAAGGGTTGTTGAGAAAATTGTAGTATAACTATTGGTTTTTGACACGCATCAATATTTTTATGGTCAATTGTTGTACCATATGTCGTCCTTACTCTGGGTGGATTTTATTGTCTCGGATTGTGCCACATGTTATAATCTCATTAGCTGGCTGGTCGCGTTGATTTATTTTTCAAGAAGAATGCCACGTGTCAACTTCTAGTTGCTTCGTGTTGCTTCGTTGACCCACCTCTGGGCCTTATAAATATGCACATTCTTTCTCTTGCCCTTTTACTGTTCTGATAATTTCCTTTCTGCCATTTTGTCCAAGAGCCTCGTCTAGTCCTCGTCTTCTAGTCTCATTAGGTACTTCATTTCCTTTATCCTTAGGTTTTTGTCTTTATTCATTCTTTTAACTATGTCTGCGTCTAGTAGTAGCCTAGAGAGAGAGATAGACGAGTACTAGGACATGTCCCTTGTTAGTGGTAGTAGCAATTATGAGAGCAGTGGGGGTAGTATAGATTATAGTAGTGATAGTAGTTCCTTAAACGAGCATTATTTGTCCGAGGTTCTTGGTTTTCCTTTAGAGGAATTTTAAGAAATGCAACGTAGGATGGCTTTTGGGGTAGGGGCTAGCTCTTCCAGAAGATAGCCTAGTCCTCTTCAGGACAAAGAGGAGGAAGAAGAAAATATAATTTATAGTTGTGCTCCTGAGGTAGCGTCTACTTTGGACGTGCCTAAGTTAAAAACCCTTGTAGGTAGATATCAAATTCCTAGTAAGTTTAGGCCTTGTCTACCTGAAGAAGGAGAATGGTGTTCTTCTCCTTTTTCTGGTTTTGGTGTATATACCTCTTACCTTTTAGTAGGTCTTAGGTTTCCCTTAAACTCCTTTTGTAGAGACCTTTTCTATAGGTTGGGTATTGGACCAAACCAGCTCAACCCAAATGGGTGGAAGACAATAGTTGCCATGCAAGTGCTATGGCATGAGGCATTGGAAGGGAACCGTCCAATCACAGTGGACGAGTTCCTTTACTGCTAGGTTTTTACCAGTTTTCATCTAGGGGCCCTTAGTTTAGTTTGATGAAGGGTCGTAGCTCTTTTGACAGGCTTTAGAAAAAAGAGTTCTTTTTTATTTTTGGAAATTGGGCTAGGGACCCAGTTGATGTAGATAGCGCTCCCTTCCCTCCTTTTACTAGCCCCTTAGGTCGTCTTCGTCTTGAGGGTATGTTTTTCTTCCATTATTTCATTTATTTCTTCAAACTCTTTTTACTTGTCTAACCTTCATCTATATTGGTGCAGCTATTACTCGTCCATGCTTGGACAAACTTTATTTGGATCGTATTGACCAAGCACGTGCCTTCTTTGAGAGGTCCTTCCATAACTTAATGACCTTTAGTAGTTTGGCTACTTGGGGGCTTGGTCCTGAGCCTGCTTTGGAGAACCTTGCACACGAGGAGACTACTCGTTGAAGTAAGTATTGTCCGTCCTCAACTTTCTTTTTTTCTTTTTTCTTTTTTCTTTTTTTTTTCTTTTTTCTTTTTTTATCACTAACTTCGTCCTCTTCAACATAGGGGTAGCCACTATGAAGGAAAATAAAGGAGCCTCTTATTTTGCAAAGTAAAGGAGTAAGAATGTCATGCACTTGTCAGTATTCTTAATAGATACGAAGAGGCTTCGGTGCAGAAAATCAACATAGACAAATCTTCAGTATTCTTTAGTCCGAACACCCCCTTAAGAATTAAGGGAAAGCATTCTAAACATTCTTGGTCCAATGCAAGACTCCTGGCATAACAAGTATTAGGGGCTACCCTTCATTATTGGGAAATCAAAAACATAAGTGTTTGTTGAAGTTAAGGACAGAGTTGCAAAAAAGCTTGCCGGCTGGAAGGATAAACTTCTTTCAATTGGTGGGAGAGAGATCCTTATCAAAGTAGTGGCTCAAGCAGTGCCTACATACACTATGAGTTGCTTTCAACTCCCTAAGATTCTTTGCCAAGACTTAGAAAGCATGATGAGGAGTTTTTGGTGGGGGCAAAAGGACAAAGAGAACAAAATTGCGTGGGTCAGTTGGCGGAAGATGAGTCGGTCTAAACTCCATGGAGGCATGGGTTTCAGAAACATATAAGCCTTCAACCTTGCTATGTTAGCCAAGCAAGGTTGAAGAATCCTCACTAATCTCGACTCCCTAGTGGCTCGAGTTTTCAAAGCAAAATATTTTCCTTTTGATGATGTTCTCAATTCCAAAAAAGGGAGTAACCCCTTCTTTGCTTGGCAAAGTATTCACAATAGTCTTGAGGTAATTAGAAGGGGCACAAGGTAGAGAGTAGGCAATGGTCGGCGAATACATATTTGGGACGATAGATGGTTGCCAACACCAACAACCCGCAAGGTGTTTTCTCCCTAAGCTGACTATGGAGACTTTCCCATGGTGTCTTCCCTCATAGACACGGACACTAGATGGTGGAAAGTTGATGTAATTAATGCCACTTTTCTGCCTCATGAAGCCAGCACCATCCTTAAAATTCCCCTAAGTTATAATCTGCCCGAGGACTATCTTATCTGGATAGGTAACAAAAGTGGTGAGTTTATGGTTAAAAGTGCATATCATATTGCTTCGCGTATTATGGATTCAGTTGAGGAAGGTGACAGCTCCTCAAATAGATTTCGGACTTTACTGTGGAAGCGGATATGGCAGCAGAAATTTCCTTATAAGTTCAAAATTTTTGCTTGGAGGACTTATGTCAATGGTCTTCCAACTATGCAAAATCTAAACCACAGGGGAATTCATTGCTCAAGTTTTTGCCCATTATGTGACAAAGCCATTGAAACCACAACCCTTGCTCTTCTTCATTGTGATCATGCAAAGCTAACTTGGGCATTTTGGCACAATTGCCCTATGGACCTCTCTTCTTCCTCTTGTGACTTGGTGGATATTGCTTTGGATTTAATTACGAAAGGTTCTTTGAATGACCTGGAAATCTTCTTTGCTATTGCTTGGTTTATTTGGTGGAATCGCAATCAAGCAATCCATAAGGATTTGGGCTTCCCTCCATCTCATGCCTGGGAAATGGTAGGTAGGGTCATGGTTGAGTTCAAGGCTGCTTGCTCCCTTCCAGTTTTACCTCAGCCCCTTCCTTTGTCAAAGTGGAAAGCTCCACCTACGGGCTTCTTCAAAATTAATACTGATGCAGCAGCTTTTGATGGTGGGGGGGAACTCGTGCATTGGTGTAGTCATTCGGGACAACTTGGGCAATGTTCTTGCTGCTTCAAGCAAAGTTTTGGCTGCATCGTTCTCTGCTAAGATTTCAGAAGCTTTGGCCATGCAAGAAGGCTTGCTTCTCGCAACGGAAATGGATGTTTCCCACACTATGTTTGAGTTCGATTCTTTATCCATTATTCAAGCAATCAATGATGGGTTCCATGGTGGTGAGCTCGGGCATATAATCCGAAACATTAGGGATGTTTCTGCAACATTTACTTGGTGCTCTTTTCAACACCTGAAAAGGGAAGGCAACAGAGTTGCCCATGAACTTGCAAGGGTAGCTAGGAATTCTGGTGCTTCACAGGTTTGGAAAAGGTTTTTCCCCAGTCTTGTTGAGCACTTTATGATTGAGGATTTCTGTTTGTAATGCTCTTGCTTGTCTCTCTGTTGTATTTCAATTTCAATTGAATGAAATTCACATATTTCCCATAAAAAATAAAAAATAAAAAGTTGTGTCCCAATTAATTTAAATTTTCATTAAAAAATTAAACCTCAAATGAATAGATAGTAAGTTTTTCAACTACAATATCTCATTCTAGTTTAATTGATGAGTTTAGAATGAAATATTGAATCAATTGCGGTCGATATATTTTGAATGAGTGAGAAAAATGAGATGCAAAGTGACAAAACATTCATGATCTTCACCTCAGGGATGTGAAAAATTGAAAATCATATTGTTCATGCAAGAGGTTAGTTCCGTTGATGAGTCTTGTATGATATGAAGCTTTAGCATTACACCTAGTCAAATTACAATACAAGTGATCTCTTCATTTGTTTAGTAGATACATTTCCAGTAAACAAGAAAGTAAAGATAATGTAAAAGTTACCATTATTGTTTCTCTTTTTATGTTTAGTGATAAGAGTTTTTTTTTTTTTTTTTTTAAATGTAAAATTGTTTTATATATATATATATATATATAATTAGATAGTATTCATGTTACATAGTTCATGTCTAATTTGGCGGGGCCAATTAATCTTTAGATAGATGCAATTACTAACAGAGACTATTCTCCTACTAAAAAGAAGAAGAAGAAATAAAGCTATCCACGGACTCATTTTTTGCACACCTTGGCGAGATAATCATGTCTTCAGAGGTAACATTAAAATTAAGTTTTACCAAGATCATCTTTGAACAATTTGAAATATGATTTCATTAGTGCTCATGGCTTATTTTGTTTAGGTGTAACCGATTTGATCAATTTGTCAATTGTTTTGTTTTCTAATACCAGACTTGATCAATCAATACAATACCATTACATATAAAATAAAATAACTTGCAACAGATTGATCCATTGCAAAAAAATCCTTATTTGTGAACGAATGAGCGATTCTCACAATGAATGCTTTTACAATAGTACACTTCCCATTCTGAATTAACCGAAATTACATCCACTACTTGCTACCTCAGGAGTAAGTCATTTAACCCTTTTCTTCCATCGAGAAAAAGAACTAATTGAACAATTAATAGAGAGTCTAATAGAAGTGAAAATCAAAAATCGAAGTACAACGCAAAAATCCCCAAGCCCGAGATCAATCAAACAAAGTCCAAATTGGTAAAGACCTCAACTAGTCAATAGATCTCACAACATCCTCTAATGTACGGCTGTTTCATTCCTTTCACACTAACCACATCAGGCATGCTGGCACCGTATTCCATACATCCGAGAAAAAGAACTAACTGTATAGGAAGAATGACATTGAAGCATTCAGTAGTTATTAATTTCTTGTGCATCTTAACCCCAATTTCCTAACCAAGAAACTATAATGGTAGGACCAATGAGTCAACCTTATGCATCTTATACAAATAGCTAATATCCATGCTTCTCTTGACGGCTAATGGCTGAGAACATAACCAGATCTTGCTGATTAACATTTCTGCCACCAGGACAAAAATTAAATAAGATTATGTTTGCTATACAGTATGAACTATGCTTGACAATTTGACAAGTCAAATAATGTTCATGACCTGAGACAATAGCCATAAGTTTAAAATTTAAATAAATATAATAGCCATAAACTTTAGAGGATCCCTCTCTCTCTTGGCTGGATAAATTTCAGTCTTCCACATCACAACAATGCTTTAAGAGGACAATTATCTCTTTTACAAGAACCCCCATCAAGGATAAGGTAAAGCAAAAAACGAATCTAGATTCACAAGACTTGCAAAAATGAAGTTTTTTTTTTGGGGGGTTTTTAAGGAACTTGTACTCACAAGACTCAAAAAATCAAGGACCACAAAGTGCCCATTAGCATTTTGTATCTTGATTAGCACTCTGCCGCAGGGGTCACTCCTAGCCTCTTTTGCCTATTTTCTTGCACTTAAAACCTTTCCAAACTAAATTTCAACGATTCAATTATCAATCATCATCAATATCAAGGCAACAATCATAAAAAATCTAAGACTCAATGCGAATCAAAACAGATAAATCAAGATACATCTCAAAATTAAGTTGAATCCATCCAGGTGCAAAAGAAACCCCTCTAAACTAGGGCATTGAGCTAATGTCATTTACCTAAAGGATTGTTTTCCATTTACTTGGATCTGAAAAGTTATCTACACGTCAATAGAACTGTACCAATCAAAAAGAAAAAAAGACAGATGCTCTGCTGCAGGTGCTCACAGATGACCTCTCTTTCCATGACGCTGTGCCAAAGGTTTTGTGTGCTGCTCCTTGTCTTCCTCATCATCATCATCGAGGCTAATCTGTTGACCAGAAGGAAGATGTCCAGATTTGGATCTAAATGTGGCCAAAGTTGTACTCTCATGAACCTTGCAGTGAAAAGGATCTTGAGGAGCAAGACGCTTTATGTGTTGAGAGAGATCCTCTTTGGCTTGCACTGTAGTGTTCATGGGATCACCTTCATCAGCCCGAGAAAGAGTTATACCACCAACTGAATCAGTAACGGGATCACTTGATCCTCCAACATCACAAGGTCCCAAACTACAAAGACATCTCTCAAGAGTCTTTATGGTACTTGCTTGACTTTCCACCTTGTTCCGTTGCAAGAAAATTGGAGATCGATTAGTCAAAATTCAACCAAAAACAATATTACAAAAGGAATGCATACCAAGAGGCCATTTTCATGAGATAGTTCATTTTGGTGGACAAAAGATAATTGGGAACTAGACGAAATCCAGTTCTTCATGGACTCAATAAGGGAATAACACTCTTCAACAAAATCCGCTTTAGCCTACAAAGTAAAAAACAAGTGGGTTAGCACAGAAAAGAAAAGGCAAAATAGAGGCATGCACATCGCAAGAAGATTACCGGGCCTCCCGTCCATGGCACATAAGGAACATGCTTTGAGTGTGGAACAAGCATGGTTTCAAATTCTCCAGAGTCATTCATCACTTGCACTTCCCACGAAGGTAAAGATGGGTACTTTGAATCAGCTTCAGTTTCTCTATTCGTTTCATTTTCCCCTTGAAAGCATAAGCTAATCTCGCTGATTAACATGTTTTTCATTAGGACTACAGCGAAATAACATTATACTTGATAAGCAGGAAGAACTCGACAATGTCATTGTCATGTCAACTAATGTTCACAACAATCCTAAAACAACAGTCGTAAGTTAAATAAATAATATGCATAAGAGTAATGCTACAAATGTTTCAACTATTATAACATCAAAAAAAAAAAGAATCAAGAAATTTATTTATAATGATGTTGATGTAGTACCAATCACATTAATTACCACCTCTATTTGCGAACTTCTTGTGGCAAAATTGGTATTACTTTTACCAATTTCTACACTTTAACGTCTTAAATGGTAGTAAAGGATTATATGCTACAATTTGCAGTTGCAGATGATGACAATTCTCCCACAACTTTCATATGAGACCATAAAAGACCATCACAAAAAAGGTTCATTAGTTAGTATAAGCAGCCATGTAATATTTCATTTATATCAAATGCTTAGTAATTATTCTTGAGTGTGAGGTGAAAAAGGTCTATCTAAATTCTTAGGCCAATAGCAATAGATTAAGCAAACTAAAATACCAAATCATTCAATCTGGAAAATATGTTAAAAAGGAGAGAACGCATCATTATTAGTATTTTAACCAATGAAACAGAGGCAGAAAACATTGACTCAATCACTTACATTTGCAAATATCATATACATTAATGGATCAAAAATTAGAATTGTTTATCAAACAACTAATGAGTTCTAAATAAATATTTGAATTGCCTGCACGTTTTCTCTAAGCCACAAACCAGTAACAATCATTGGGTAGAGAAAAACTAAAAAAGCATATAATTTATAAGATTAATAGATGTAATAATGTAAAAAGCATGAAAAAGTATTTAAGCATTAAGAAATGGTTGTATTCAAGGCGAAAAATTGACATGAACTTCTGCTGTACAAAAAATTAAAGCAGATTCAAGCATGTATGTTGTCTACGTCATTAAGCCCACCTATCGACTCTCTCACCACCTCAACTGGCTTATATCAAACAAGATACAATATCAATAATTTCATGATTTACAGCAAATCCTAACATTTTCCAGCAGTTTAACAAATATAAAAAATGCATAAGCAATTACACATGTGAGCAAAAATCAAAATCCTACTATTAGGATATTGAAATATACAATTTGACTTATTGTTGAGGACCAATAAATTAGCTAAATGCATCCCATACAGATTGCTGAAATCATTCCCATTTTTATTTAGACCAAGCCTAAGAGACTAAGCTCACCAACTAGTTCATGCTGTCTCTAAGGCATAAAAATAAATAAGATTATGTTGGCTAAGCATATACTGCACCATGAAATTGTCATTTTTGAGGAAGTGCACAACGTTCTTGACACAAAAATCAGTTGGCATATAATAGCCACAATCTCCAAGGTTATTCTATTTTGTACAAAAAATCAAAGCGTCTGAAAAGGCAACATAATAAAAGTATCATTTAATATGCAAAGTGCATATATGATGCCATGCCACAAAATGCTTGTCAATATAAACATCGCAAAGATTGTCATTTTGCTAAAAATATTCAAGAAGTCTAACATTTGATACAAACTAATCTTCAAAATTTCAGATGACATTTTTACCTGACCAAGTAAAACCAAGCTCTCCATGGGATCAGTTGTGTAACACAACCAACTATCAATTCCAACAGTAATTCCAAGGTCGTTCGCGTTTGGACTCTCAGGGTCATATGAAATGAGCTCTGAATCATTGCAAAATAGAAGTTCACCATTGTCAACGCAGCAAAAGAATGTCTCAACCTCGTCTAATTCTACATTTATTTTCGTCCAAGAATCAACCACGCCATACTCTCTCGTCACCCATATGTAGCATTTAGTAATATCTGAATACTCAGTAGAAAAACCAATCATAGCCAACGATCCCTTGAACACTGCAAGGGATAACTTACCTCCGAAAAAGTAAATTTCACGCTCCGGGAGTATTATCGTTTGGAATGTCTCATCATTGACATCAAAACACAAACAGTAACCGTGGTCCTCAGTATTCGCTAAAGTGTGCAGAGCTCCTTTAAAAAAAAAACATGGGATTCTCGCTCTATAATCAATATACCAAACATCGTGGTCGGAGCCAAACGATATTACAAACCTTCTCCATGAATCCGTACTCAATGTGTAGACCTGAGCCTCAGTCGGCCGTGCTGATTCTTCAGAGTGAGGAACAACTCTGAGAATCTTGTAGTCATTGTTTTTGGGAATGGTACGCAAACCCAAGAGTCTGGTCAATGTCGTATACGTTGTGAGGAAGAGAGAGACTCTTAAACGTTTTGATGCTTGGGTTACACAAATAAATTACACCGTCAACATAACCATGAATGCAGAACATGCCATTACAGAAGCCAACAATGTCGACATAAGGAAAGGGAATTTGAACCCTGGAAATCTCGGTAAATGTGCGGTCGCTATTGCAAACAGCCGTAACCAGATCTTTCCATTTTGGACCATCCTCTTCGTAATCAGAATATAGCAGATAACCGTTGTTGTTAGATAATGATTTGGCTTTGTTGAGGTTGAGGTGTTTGGTAATGAAAATGGGGTCTGTGATGATGGAGTTCCAAGACTTGGAAACGCACCTGAATCTCATCAGGGATTTCACTGCCAGGAGACTCAGTATGTCGAATACGACGTCGTGTGGGAGACGCTCCGATGACCAATTCGGATCTCTCCTGAGTTTAGACATCGGAAATCGGATTAAGGAAACGCAATGCGCAACAAGTAGAAATAGGTGTGTACTGTGTAGGCTGAAATGTGCAACAGGTCTTGTCCTTTTTACCTTTTAGATAAATAAAGGAAAAAAAAAAAAAGCATATTTTAGTCTCAACATTTTAAAGTTATTTTTGTTTTAGTTCCTAAGTTTTATTTTTATCGTTTTTAGTCCCTATCCTGAAAAATGAATTCCATTTTAGTCTCTACCGTTACATCATAAACAAATTTTGCTGACGTGGCAAACGACATTGATAAAAAATGATAAAATAATATCTACAGTAACCTGCCTGGTCACTATTAGTTACTCTCTGCCCTTAGTAGTCACGTGTCCCTCACGTGACCCTCCTTTTTTTTTTTTATCAGAACGTAACCCTCCCTAACCCAAATAAAACCCAAAATGACGCTATTCACACCTGAACACACATGACGGCAAGACCCATAGATTTGTGCAATCCCTAATCTCTTACCTTACCCGTTGCTCATCACAAGACCATAGATTTGCACAAAAAACCCACAAATCGGCAAGCTCAAAAAATCATAAATCGGCAAGCATAATCACAGAGCTTCAGAGTGTTTGTGCTGAGCTGCGAATGTATTATTTCTCTCCAACTCTCTCTTTCTCTCATTATGTCTCTCTCTCTCTCTGTTATGAATGCCATCTGAATCTCAGCTGTTGGTTTTTGAGAATTTGGGTATTTTGAGATGTTGTGTTTTGTTATTGCTCTGGAATTTCAATCTCTCTTGATTTATCTCTCTCGTTGTGTCTCACTCTCTCTCTTCCTTTCTCCCTTTATAGCTTTTGTAGTGGACATAATACTAACTGTGATAGTAGAATATTTTTGGGATTTGCATTGTTTGGCTGTTGTGTGTTGCTTTTGGTATTTGCAGCTCTGTTTGTTTTACTTTTTGTTTTACTTTTGTTTATCAGGAACCACAATACTTACTGTATTTTTGTTGGCATTTGTGGTTGTTTGTCTGTATTGTGTGTCACTATTGTTTATTAGGGACCACTATATTGACCTTGATATCTTTGTGTTGGTATTTGCATTGATTGTCTATATCATATCTTGCTTTTCAAGAAGTGGCTGGGTCCATGTGAATGGGTTGTCGGTATTGTATGCTTTTTTATTTGTTTATTAGCCTAACAAAGTATTATTAATTTCAAAAAGTGGATATCTTTTTTCATTCTGTTTTCTGCCCATAACTTGCATGCAGGATGAATGAGCTTTTTACTCTGCATGTCCACCATGGTGGGCATTTCATGTGGGACCCTCAAGTGTATGTGGGAGGGACAATTGATATAGTGGATAATTGTGACCCAGATAAGTGGTCAAAAGTAGAAATGGAGAGTATCTGTAGGGAGTTTGGCTACACTTAAGTAGATAAGTTATGGTTTAAAATGTCTAGTGTGAACCCAGAGCACGCAAATTTCCATCAGGTGGTTGATGATGATGCTGCTATGTTCATGACTGATTTGGTAAAGGGATATGGGGAGATTCATGTCTTTGTGGAGCATCCAGTGCATGAACCACTTGAGGTACCTGGTAGTGAACTAGAAGGTGTAGGTGTAGATGCTGAGTATGCTGAGTATGGTGATGAAGAGTATAGACTTGATTTTTCACAATTTGGAGGTCATGATAATGCTGAATTTACTAATGTTGACCATGGTGAGTCATATGAGGTAGATGCTGAGCAAGTTTGTGCTAGGAGGGCTGACAAAGCACCAGTTGTCGATGACCAAGTTGAGGAGAGTAGTGAGGGTAGTGAGGATGAGAGGAGTGACTTAGAAGAAGAGCCAGAAATTCAACCAATAAATATTGGTGAAGATAGTACTGATAGTTGGGACAATCAAGCTGAAGATGATGAGGTTGAACCAGGACAAATGAGTGGTGGTGTCATGAATTCTGACTATGAGAGTAAGGAGCTGCTTAGCCTTGATGAATCATCATCAAGTAGTGAGGATGGTGATGATTCAAGTGATGATGACATTCAAGAAGAAGAGGTTGACAATTCTATTAGGAGGAGCAAATACCCAATCTTTAGGCCAGTAGCCAAAGCTAAGCATCTTAGGTTTGAGAAGGATATGTTGTTCATCTCAACTAAACAATTTAAAGATGCTATAACTGATTATGCAGTTGATGGTGGGTGGGGTATAAAATTGATGAAAAATGACTTGGTGAGAGTGAGAGCCCGATGCCAGCCAGGGTGCAAGTTTGTTGCCTACCTTGCAAAGGTGCCAAGAGAAAAGAGTTTTAGATTGAAAACATTGAACATGGAACACACATGCAACAGAAGTTATAGAAATCCAAGGTGCACAGCATCATACATTGGGAAAAAGTTAGTGAAGAGGGTTAGGAGACAACCTGACATAAAGCTTAAGGACATTCAGGATGCTGTGCATGAGAAGTATGTGGTTAACATAAGTGCAGGCAAGGCAAGTAGGGCTAGAGAAAAAGCTCAAGATGCTGTTGATGGGGCCCACACTGCACAGTTCAACCAACTATGGGAGTACTGTGATGAGTTGAGAAGGTGTAGTCCTGGGAGCATAATATTGATGAAGGTGCATACTTTTAATGATGGTGATTTGGCAGCCGAGCATGGATTGGCAACTGGGCTACCATATTTTGAAAGAATCTACATCTGCCTGGAAGGTTGCAAGAAAGGCTTCTTGGCATGGTGCAGGCCAATCATTGGTCTAGATGCATGCCATTTGAAGACCAAGGCAGGTGGTCAGCTGATGTGTGCTGTTGGTAGAGATCCCAATGATGAATACTTTCCCTTAGCATATGCAGTAGTTGAGGCTGAAACAAAGGACACTTGGACCTGGTTTCTTAATTTATTGCTTGCTGACATAGGAGATGACAACAAATGGGTGTTCATATCTGACCAGCAGAAGGTATGATGGTAGATTTATTGCTTGTTGAATTAATTGTAGTTGATGGTAGCTTCATTGCTTGCTGAATTAAATGATTGTGCTTTACAGGGGTTGGTGAACACCTTTGTTGACAATTGGCCACAGTACGAGCACAGGATCTGCTATAGACATTTATACAATAATTTGAGGAAACATCATCTTGGTGTCCTTATTAGAGACCTTTTTTGGAAAGCAGCCATGGCTACCTATCAGCAAGCATTTGAGAGGGCAATGAATGAGCTAAAGGAGGTGGATGAAGATGCATTCAAATGGCTGCAGTCTCACTCAACAACTATCTGGGCTAGGCATATGTTCAAAAGTGATGGCCAGAGTGACACCGTCCTGAACAACATGTGTGAAAGCTTCAACAGCATGTTAGTTAAGTTTAGGAGCAAATCTATAATTACCATGATATGCATAATTCTCCATTTCATCTGCATTATGATCCATAGACCTATGTAATTCATGAATGATTAATTCTCTATTTCTCTCTATGTGCTTGCAGCTTGAATGTATTAGGCTATATCTGATGACTAGATTTCAAGCAAACAGAGAAATGATTATGAAGATGGAATCTGAGTTGTGTCCTAAGATAAGGAAAATGCTGTACAAGGAGAAGTTGGCATGCAGCAAGTGGATAGCATGTTGGGCTGGTCGTACGAAGTTTGAAGTGAAGAATGGGCTGGAGAGTTTCATTGTGGACTTGGAAGAGAAGAAGTGTAGCTGTAGGAAGTGGGACATACTTGGCATGCCATGTTGCCATGCCATTTCTTGTATATTTTTCAGCAGAGAAGATGTTGAAAAGTATGTCAATGCTTGCTACAAAAGGACTACCTACATTGATTGCTATGAACCCATTATAGAGCCCATCAATGGCCAGAATATGTGGAGACCTAGTGGACTACCACCTGTGCAACCCCTTATCAAGAGGAGACCTCCTGGTAGGCCTAAGAAGAAGAGGGCACTAAAGTCTGATGAACCTAGAAGTCACTGATATGCATGAAATATATACAATAAAATACTCACATATCTACATATTTAGCCTTACTTCTATGTTATTTTGTGACTAATTATATAATATCTTTGTGTTGCAGATAACAAGGGCTTTACATGCAAAGTAGGGCTAGGCCAGTTGAATCAAGCCAACTTACATCCAGCCAGGCATGAATTCAAGAGAAGATCAACCTAATTAAATTTAAGTCCAATTGGAATCAAAGGAAATTTGCACCAAATCTAAGTCCAATTCAGATTAGGATTCCAGCCTGCACATCAGTTAGTATTTTCAGCATAACTTTCTACTCAAATGTCTAATCTAGATGATTCAAGTTGGGCTGGAAATTTCACTTAAAGGGCTACAACTTTGTAGTTTACTAGGAGCCCGAATTTTGACGTTAAATGGGCCAAAATTGTCAGTTAAGTGAAGCCTAAAAATCTAGGATTTTCTCCAAATGGGAATTCAACTTGTAATAGGATTCCTTGACCTATTTAAAGGCTTTTTAGGGCAAAATTCAGGGAGGCTAGTGCTAGGGCTGAGATGCAAAACAGAAAATTGGAGCAAAAGGCAGTGCCGCATGTGGCTTCTCTGTAGCTTTTCTCCATGATAGCATTGTGACTATTTCTTTCTTTATTTTATTTGTCTAGTTTAATGTTTAGTATTTTATTCTTTTGTTTTATTTCAATTACCATGAGTAGCTAAATTTATAATTATGGTTGAGGATGAAACCTTGTTAAGGATTATCAATAATATTTATGTGATTTGATTTTTCCCACAATAGTTGTTCTTTAATGATTTAAATTGTTCTTGCTTCATATCAATTGACTAAGATAGGATTCTAGATATGAGTTCAATTATGTTTTTCTCATGATTTAGGATTTGTCTTAATTAATTGAATGCTTGGTTTATTAATTCTTGATTATAGAATCGGATATCGTTTGTGATTTGTCTGTCAATGGATACAAGTTATGATTTGATTTTTAGAATTGGATATATCTTATGATTTGTTTGGCTACGAATACAATTGATGATTTGGTTTTATACTTAAGAAGCGAAGACAAACATGCTTTTGATTTTTAAAATAAGGATTTTAATGAGGATATTTTCCATGATAGCAAGATTAATTTCTAGATTATCATGTAGTGAGTTGGGAAAAATTAATGATCATAAATATATGCTGATATGACTTGCAAGGCGGATTCCAAAACCTTAATTCCTTTCCCTTGATTGTTTACATCTTTTTATTACTTTATATCTTTTGCTTAGTTTAACTATTTGCTTAATTTTATTATTTGCTTAGTTTATTTAATTTCAAAACAACCAATTTTTATTAAACTAGATTAGGATTAATTTGGTTAATGTTTAATTAATTTTCCTATGTTCATTCAAGTCCCTGTGGGTTCGACCTCGTTCTTGTCAAACTATACTTCGGTACAGTTTGTACACTTGCGAGTATTTTAAAATTTCACAACAATCACAGAAAAAATAGAGGTCTGGGCATCTCAAAACAATGCAAGTTATGTGGAAAATTAGGACACAACAAGAGGACCTACAAGGGAGAAGTAGGAGGGAACTCTTCCTTACCTGGGAGTGCATCCCAAGCCAGTAGGACCACTAGGAGGGTAAATATACTATTTTGACTTCGATATCTCCATTGTTTTGTTTTTCAGTTGGCAAACTATTAATTATTATTGTGCTTGTGCTTGCAGGCAGCCAAGGATGGTCATGCAAATAGCCCAGTTGTAGGCAATGCACAACCAGCCAAGGATGTGACCACAAGTGCACCTCCACCCCCCACTGATAACCAATCCAATCCAAGACCAACAAGACAGAGGAAGAAAGGTGCAGTCACTACTGAGACCTTGAATGCAACTGGGAATGCAGCAAGATATATGGCAGCAATGAGATCTGCTAAAAGATAGCAAGCTGAAGCAGGACCTTTTTTTTTGTTGTGCTATATGTTGAAAGCACTCTTCATATGTTTATGTAACTGCTAGAACAATTGGCATTTTGGTATACTTATATAATGGCTGACCAAGTCTTTTTTTTTGTATGAATGTGCTTGGTAGACTTTGTCCTACATTTTGTAATTATTGTGGTACACCCAAAACAGTCATTGGTGTTAAATATTTTGTGATTATTTTAATTATTGGTAATATTGTGATGATTCAGCTTCCATTATTCAGATTTGCTGGTTTTTAGCTTTAATTTTTAAAAGGCTTAAACTCATGTCTTTTGGATGAAGCTTGAGTGTATTACATAGTCTATGCAGGTAATATTCAGTTTAATGTGCTGGGAAGTTTGGTGATTATGCAGGTTTGGTGAGCATTGGAGTTTAATGTGCTGGGCAATAGCCAGTTTTAGAGGGTAATGATGTTAAATGATGTTTTATGCAGTGTGCTGGGTAGTAGCCAGTGTATTATGCAATCTATGTATGTTTTATGCACTATGCTGGGCAGTAGCCAGTGTATTACATAGTCTATGTATGTTTTATGCAGTGTGCTGGGCAGTAGCCAATGTATTACATAGTCTATGTATGTTTTATGCAGTTTAATATGTAATGAATGTAGTTTTATGCAGTTTAATGATGTATGTTTTATGCAGTTTAATGATGTATGGATTAATGAATGTAAATTATGCAGTTTAATAAATGTAATTCAATCAATGTGAGCATTGGAGTTCCAGTTTATGCAGTTTAGTAAATTATGTAATGAATTATGCAGTTTAGTAAATTATGTAGTTTAGTTTTGAGAGATGCTAAATATTTTGCATAACCCTTTTAAGGCACTGTTCAAATTATGCAGTTTATGCCATCTGATGTTTCTGCAGTTTAGTAAATTATGCAATTTATGCCATCTGATGTTTTTGCAGTCAGCTCCATTTTCTTGCTTGGCATACTCAAATTGCAGTGTCAAATTGCACAGTTAATATGAAATTGCTATCTCCATTCAAAATTTTGTTATAACCCTTTTAAGGCATTGTTCAAACTGCACAAACACTTCACAACAATGTAATAGATTGGTACACAAATCATAGATTAATTAAAAATACCATATTACATTACTAAAGTCTCAGATTACAAAGATAATTACACCAAAAATCAGGCCTTCTCCTACTAATACATACCAACACAAATTATGGCATTTTTCCACTAATACATACCAACACATGCCAACACCAAAATTCAGGCCTTTTTCCACTAATACCTACCCACCTAACACCAAAATTCAGGCATTTTTCCACTAATACCTACCCACCTAATGACCCATTCCCCCCCCCCCCCATCTATTTAGCCAACCAAAAGAAGTATCATACAGAGTAGCATCCACTTATCACCAGAGATAGCCCCAGGCAAATGAGCAGCCTCTTTCTCTCTTCCTGTAGCCTACAATGGCAGCTTCAAGGGTCAAAATCCGTTGCCTCTGCTCCGGAATCAGCACCTTGCCACGCTCACAGATTTCATCATCACGCCACTGAAAAAATTTACACTTGCGTCCAACCTGACACCCAAGGGCCAGATAAAACCCATCATATCTTCAACCAAAATCATGAAAAACAAGAACAAATAGTATTAGCAAATACTACCTTACCAGCAAATACTACCTTATTAGCAAAACCCATTAACAAATAGTATTAGCAATAGTATTAGCACAATATTCCAACACTTGTATTAGCAAAATACAAGAAATCCAAATTTATATTGTCATCTGAGAAAACCAAATTTTAATTTTTTAAAATTTTTTATTTATTTAAGAAAAGAAATTTTGGGTTCCCAAGACAGATTAGCAAAAAAATGAAGAAGGAAAAAAATTTGTTATCTACTTTTTTTCTACAAATTAGCAAAAGAATTTGGTTGTCAAATATTATGAAGCTGTGTTAGTTTAAGATCAAAATGAAGGTCTTAGAACTAAGAGAAATAACCCAGAAACCTAGAAAAACCCAGAAACTATATAGAATTTAAAAACAAGAAATTTAAAAACGTTACACGAAACGACCTTACCCAGAACAAATTTAAAACCCAGAAACTATATAGAAATTTAAAAACGTTACATGAAACGACCTTACCCAGAATAAATTTTAAAACCCAGAAACTATATAGAAATTTAAAAACATTACACAAAACGACCTTACCCAGAAAAAATATTAAAACCCAGAAAAAATTTTAAAACCCAGACAAAATCACTACCTTACCCAGTAATTTGGACACCCGTAGAACCTTCTTCTAGGGTTGTCAGGTGTCCACAAAACGACCAAAACGGGTTTCTCCAAGCAAAAGCATCGGGTTGGGCCCCTTTTCCTCAAGCTACGACATCGAGCTTGAATCCATGGAAAGCAGTTGATTTGAAGATGGTTTTTTGCTGTGTGGTGAGCGAGGAGCAATTGATTTGAAGGTGTATGGATTAATTCGTGACTAGTGAGGGACTTCAATCTGTGTTGTGACTGATGAGCGAGGAGCTGAGGAAATTTGGGGGTTAGGGATTTCTATTTGGTATTGGCATGAATTGGGGTTTTATTTGGGTTAGGGAGGGTCACGTGAGGGACACGTGACTACTAAGGGCGGGGAGTAACTAACAGTGACCAGGCAAGTTACTATAGATATTATTTTATCATTTTTTATCAATGACGTTTGCCACGTCAGCAAAATCCGTTTATGATGTAACGATAGGGACTAAAATAGAACCCGTTTTTCAGGATAGAGACTAAAAGCGGTAAAAATAAAACTTAGGGACTAAAACGGAAATAGCCTTAAAATGTAAGGACTAAAATGTGCTTTTCGCCATAAATAAATAGATATGGTTGAACTTGAAATTGGTCTCATTAAATTTTATTTATTTATTTTTTAGGAACATCAAATTGTATTTCAAGATTTAATTTAATTTTTTTTAAAGGTATACACTCAAAATGTTATACACATGTAGTTATGAAACAATCTAAATTTTTTACTTCAGAATGATCAAAAGATTTTTACTTTATGATGTTACATTTCATCCAAATGCCTTTTTAAGAAGTGAGAATTAATTAAAATGCTCATTGACAACTTACTTTATATATATATATATAAAAGTAATAATGATTACAAGCAAATTAACTAGAAAGTCTAATAGAAGTGAAAATAAAAAATCGAAGTGCAATGCGTAAATCCCCAAACCTGAGACAATCAAACAAAGTCCAAATTAGTAAGGACTTCAACTAATCAATAGATCTCACAACATTCTTGAATGTGTAACTATTTTGTTCCTTCCACATGAACCACATCAGAGATGCTTGCACCATATTCCACACATCCGAGAAATGTTTCCCAAACAGTTCTGCCAAACAAAAAGGAGGGGTGCTATTGTTTTCGGTAGTTAATAGTTTGAACTTTGGAGCTCTTGTTGAACATTGAGCATTTAGCTTTGTCTTGTAAAACTATTTGGCAGGACTAAGAATGCAAACAACTGGTAGATGCCACTAGCAAGTAGAGCCCCCAAAACTATTAGACTAAAATTGATCCACATAAGTTAGTATAAAATTACTTACAAGTTTGCTTTGAGCACTCATGTTAGTGAGTGTATAATAGAAAAATGTGAAAAATTTACACAATTTTATCTAAAAATAACTTACATCAGCCCAAATGTATAATTGTGTTGATTTATAAGTTTGCTACAATAACTGTGTAAATTTATATTGAAACTATTCTTTCATTACATATATCGAGAATAAAGAAATAGAATTGACGGTGATTATTGTGTGTAAAGAAATAAAAACAATTAAAAAATAAAGAAAAATTGATATTTTAATGAAATATAATGTAAAATAGATAATTTGATGTAGGGTATTTTGAAAAGTAAGTATGTAAAATCAATTAAAAAAATAAATTCATATGCTAAAATAGACAATAATCTTTGCACAAGCTGACGCGAATGTTCTAAACCATGTAAATTTACATTGACATTGCATTTAGTTTAGCTTTTTATCAATTAAAAAATAAAGAAAATTTGATATTTTAATGAAATATGATATAAAATAGATAATTTGATGTAGGGTATTTTGAAAAGTAAGTATGTAAAATAAATTAAAAAAAAAAGTTTATATGCTAAAATAGATAATACTTTTTGCACAAGCTAATGCGAATGCTTTAAATCTTGTAAATTTACATTGAAACTACTCATTTTGCATTTGGTTTAGTTTTTTATTCTTTTTTTACCTCTCTCAATGGTGGTAGTTGTTGTGTGTGTGAGTGTGAGTGTGTGTGTGTGTGTTTTTGGCTAGAGGTTGTGAGTGAAGAAAGAAAAACAATTAAAATTAATATTTTAATAAAATGTAGTGTAAAATAAATAATTTATTATAAAATGTTTTGAAAAATAATTATGTGAAATAGAAAAAATAAATTCTTATGATAAAATAATCAGAAATTTTTGGATTAGCCGACGTGCAAGCTTTTAGCTTAGCTACCTAAGATGAGAGCCCAATTTCTGAATGCTGAACCAATAGACCTATGTGTTTGGGCTCGTCAATAACACTAGGCTTAAAAGGATTGTTTGTCTGATTAATGGGACTCACCGAATCGTCATTGGGCTATTCAAGTTATAGACCAATTAGTTTGGTGGACTTGACCAACTTCACCATCATGCAATGCCCAAGAGATAAATCCCCATGATGACTTGCTTTTTTAATTGTGTGTTTTTTATAGTCATTTTTCCAAATGGGGGTGTTTGGGACTTTTCAATGGCAAATGTAGATAGAGATATGATATGATATTTCATCAGATGGGCAAGGATGGATGGCAATAAGATGGACTAGGAGTCGAGTCATGGGCACATTCTAGAGGTCAACTAGGAAAGAGTGAAATAGGGTGACTTTTGTTTTTGTTTTTTGCTTATTTTTATTTTTTATGGAAAGGAAAATGAGAATTGCTTGACTTATGAGTAAGTGTGTTCAGAAAGAGATAGGAAAGTGTCTTCAAAGTTCAAAGTGGAAGAAACCCAAACAAGGCTGAGCAAGTCAAGCAATCCATGACATTTTTGCCATCCCTAGTTCGGGAGTCTATTGCATTCTCTCTAATCTCCCCTTTTATTTTTATCTTTTTTGGGTCTGAGTCTTTAACCAATATCCTCATTATTTTTCAATTAAATCGACATTTCCATTCCAGATCGAAGTAGAGGAGATCCCTTTGATCATCATTCCATTTCAAATCAAAGTAGAGGAGATTCCTTTGATTGTCATTCCAGCAACTCTAGATCAAAGCAGAAGAAGACCTTTGATCGTCATCCCATACAACTCCATTTTCAAGATCAAGATTGAAAAGTCCTTTGGTCACCCCAATTGCAAAGAATCATGTCCAGAGTCATCCACTACCAGCTAAGTTCGATATTTTTTTTTTTGGTGTCAAAAGATAAGGCTAGTTCTATGTTCCAAGGTTTTAGGTTCGAGGGCTAGGTAATCTTTGAAAGTTCAACCTCAATTAAATCATGGTTGCTAAAATCAGTGTCTTCATTTTACATTGACATTCGGTTTTCAAACTTTGTTAATGAAGGGCATTATGTAGACACTCGATTTTGCACCCATGATTTAATCAAGGAGAATGACTCGAATGACCATCCATGTACCAAAAAAAAAAAATCATAATTGCATCACATACATCATTCTATTCTTGCATTACATACATCATTTTGCCTTTGCATTACATGCATCATGTCATTCATTACATATCATGAAAATGATCTTGAGATTCTAACAGTCGCAAGGGTGTTTCTGGTTTTTAAATCGGACCTTCATATCGAAATATATTGCACGATCAAGTTTGCACGGTCTATATGCATTGTGTCTAGGAAGAGTTGACTACGCACGATTTATTTAAATTAATTCTGATTGGTCAAATAATTAAAATTAATTAAATAATTTTGTGATTGGTTAATAATTAGGGTTAAAGATAGAGATGCATGCATAGGAATAAAAGGGATGATTGGATAACAATAAAATTGTAGATACTTGAACTTTATCAAGATTTATTTTAAGGGATTTATCCACAAGATAATTGTTCTTAAAAATCTTGAATTATCCAGAAAAGAGATAAAAAAAAAATCATAGAGAGAGGATGAAAACATGTCTAGGTACAAGGACCGGTCAAAAAACCCTAAAAGGAGAGTCCAAATGGCACCCGAACACGGAAGTGCATTCGGCATCCAAGAACTAATTTGGCACTTCTGGAGTGCCGAACAGCACTTTAAAAGTGCCAAATTGCCATCATGTGGGATTTGGCCTAACAACCTTCGAGTGATGATAAGGCACACTCTTTTCGACCTTTTCGCAAAAGGATGAGTCCAGATTCGCATCCTAATCGTCTATGCCTATTTTTTAGAGATTTCTGACCTCTATAAATAGAGACTAAACCTCATAATTCAGCACATTCTTTTTATGCTCTGAGAGACATACGTTTTGAGGCTCTCAAATTAATGATACTTGTTGATCCTCTTTGATATTTGCTGCTAAAATTAGGGTTTTAAGTTTCAAAGATAACTGAATAAGTTTCTTTGAACCCTAAAACATCCTCTCAAGAACAAAGAGTGCTGATGCAAGAGGTTGTTTCTTAACCCTTTTTCTTATGATGTGATGCTGCATGTTATATTTCTTTCTTTTTCAAATATCCATAACATGAATTGTTAATTGTTGTTTTGTTTTGTTTTGTTTTGTTTTTTTTTTTTAAATGTGATTGTCATAATCTCTTTCTTGAATGTCAATAATTTGCATGTGAACAATTCCTTTTATTAAAATAAAATAGATCTACATCTAAAGATGTAGATCTAACTTTTTCTCAATACAAAAACAGATCTGCATCTTTTCTAGATGTAGATCTAAAATTTTTCTTAATATAAAAACAAATCTGCATCCTTTCTAGATGTAGATCTAAGTTTTTCTCAATATAAAAACAAATCTGTATCTTTCTTAGATGTAGATCTGAATTTTTATCAAATCAAAACTGATTTGTATCTTTCTTAAGATACAAATCTGATTTTTTAATACATGCAAATTGTTGAAATAAAGGAAGAGATCATGTACTACAATGTTTGTGTTTGTTTTAGTTCATGTTTCATAAATTTAAGTTATGGGTGAAACTCTCTTCTTAAAAAATCTTTTCCATATTTTTTAAACATATAAAAAACAAATTTGATTTTTCTGTTATCAAAAAACCATTTTTTTTTGGTTCTTTAAAAAATAGATCTAACACTTTTTCCAATCAAAAGACTATATTTTATGATAAAAACATATCTGAATTTTTATCCCCAAAAACCTTCTTTTTTTTTTTACTAATCAAAACAGATTTGAATTTTTTTTTTAAACAAAAGAAAAGACTTCATTCATAAATAAATTTGAATGATTTAATTTTAGTGTCACATGTTCAACATATCATTCATGACATGCATAAAAAGGTACATTGGTCACAAGAGTCTATAAAACTAGACTTTGTCTGGGCAGAATGGATGCCTAATACCTTCACATTCCGTAACCTAGCCTCTGGATTTAGATTTCTAGTTAAGTAGGTCTAGTCTTATCTTTACTTTTTATTTTTAGGTAGATTGTAGCTAGGACAAAAAGCCATGTATATTTGGTAGATTGTAACTAGGACCCAAAGCTGTGTAAAGTTCAAATTTTCAATTATGTATTTCATTATTCAATCAATGAATGGAACACATTCAGTCATGGAGATTTGTGTTTAGTTTTCTTATTTTTTGTACATAAAAAAAATAAGTGGCGACTCTATACTACTTACCCAAAAAGAGAGGTGCCCTAAAAGGTACTCGAATCTCTTTTTTTGAGAGACATCGTTTCTCACAAGGTGTTGACTGGTGAGCACGGTTGGGGTGGCTGGAGGCGTTCCCACTTTCCTAATGGCTTGGACTAGTGGTCATTGACCTTGTTCGAACCATATAGCATTTTGTCAGAGAAAGATAAATTGCAAATCACAAATTTCTACCTTTCCCACAAACAGCACCAACTGATGATGTAAAGAAAATTAGTAAACTAAATGCTCCGGGCTTCAATGGACTAGTAATTGTTGAAATGCCTAAAAAGAAAGAAACACAAGATCAAAGGTGATTAGGATGAACTGGCTAAGAACCCTCCGATGCTTAAGTTAGTTTTTCTCTCTAGAACTCAAGAATCACAACTTTAGGAGCAGTAAAACCTTACTTTCATTTGATGTGGATGAGTCCTTATATAGTGAGCTTTGGAGTGGTTACTTATTTAGTAACTTCCTCAACACGTGTGGAAGTTGGAAGGTTCAGACTTAATTTCCACACCTGCTATAGAAGTTAGAATGTTTAATCTTATCTCCTACAACTGTCACTGAAAGTTAAGTACTTAGTGGGAAGTTATAGTGATGAACAAGGATTTGCTCATACTTCAAAATAGTAGAACATGGCCTGAATTACAATCTTTCGTAGATAAATCCATTTCTGAGAATTTTCTAAGTGTTGCGAGGTTGTCCAGCTACTTCCTTGATGGACAACCTTCATTACCATGGATGACTTCCCCACAATGGATTGGCCTTCCTATATTGAGTTAACCTTCTTGGACCTGGACGACTCTATGGACAAATCAGAGATGGTACGATTTTTGGTTCACCATCAAATCCTTTTAATATACCAATCATAACTAATTAGAAATAATCACACATGATTCACCTTAATTGTTCAGATGTGTGTTAACCGTTAAAACTTGATCTAACTATATCTTTTAATTTGATGGTTCAATTTAAGCACATAATACGTTGTTTTGATTGTTGGAACTTCTAAGTTTATTTTCAACGACGTATTGGAAGATCGAACAACCAAAATGAAGATTTTGCCTCTTCAACAAATTTAAATAAGGGTTGCAAATGTGGTGTTTATAGGTAGCGGTTATTGGTGGGGGTGGTAAGAGTTATGGACTTTATTAAAATAAACCATTTTTTCTAACATGTTTAAAATCACATAATTTTAGTGTATTAAAATATGTTATTATAAGTTTGAGAAAGTTTATAAACACAACAAAATTTGACATTTATATTTTTTACAACATTGTTTTGAATTGTGATAGGTTTGAGTCTAATTTTATTTTGATTTATGATAAGCTAACACGTTAACTTGTCATGAAAAATATTGTGAGATTTATTTGGTTGTAGAAAACTTTTTTTTAGCTGGCAACCACATCATTAATAAGAACAGACAAAAAGCTTGATTAAAAATAGTGTTTGATGATAAGGAGTAAAATTAAAATTTTTGAACCTTAGGGACCATATATGATATATCAGATTTATAATCATCATGGGAAAAAAAAAAATCAAAATGATACCAAATTGATTATAAAGTAATTTGCATTTAGTCTATTTTTTTTTATGACATTATAAAAAAAACACACACACAAAAAAAAAAAAAAAAAAGAGACAATTTTTTTTTCACAATTTGCTATGGTAGCAAATTGAAATTAAACATTACTTTTTATATAGACTTATTAATTAATACCACTTTTAAAAGATTCTCTACTCCTAAGGAAAACAAATGAACTTGTGTTCCTTTTTTTTAGAATATGAACTTGTGTTCCTAAAACCGAGACAAAATTTATTAAAACCAAAGGAGATAAAAATTAAACCAAACTAACAAATTATGTACCAATCCATTGAAGACACGTGGTAAAGTCCACATAGGTTGAACCACATGGAATCACTACCCGTTATGAAAAACCCTACTTGTAATACTATTTCTTTTCTTCGCAAAGCCTCTTGTGCCTCCCTCCACAGCGTCTCCACTCCTTCAGATCCAGGAAAAACAAAATGGTATGATCCTCTTAACCCTCTGTTTGTTTCCAAGAGAACCCAGAAACCAGAACTACATTACAAACAACTCTACTACTTTTTCGTGTAACTCTTAGCTGATTATTTGTTATCAATTTTGTTTTTTGTTCAGTTTTAAGTTATTGGGTACATGTGTTTTCTGTGTGTGTGTATGCACTGTGCAATGTATTGTGGTTTTATTTTTTATGTTCGGTAAAATGAATTTTTTTTTTGGTATTTGGGTGTGAATTTGTAGCCGTTCAGGAGGTTTGTGGAGATTGGAAGAGTGGCGCTTGTGAACTATGGGAAGGAGTATGGAAGACTTGTTGTCATTGTGGATGTTGTCGACCAGAATAGGGTATGTTTTTCTTTTCTTTTGCAGTTTATTTATGATTACTTTTGTTTTTATTATTCGTTGAAATTTTATGTTTTGGGTCAAATTTTATGTTGCAATGATAAAGGGAACTAATAATAATATGCCACAACAGGGAAAAAAAGTAATGGTATTAGAAAGCTATTTGTAACAAGGGTTCGATACGTTAGTGGTGAAAAAAATGGTAAAAGAAGGAATCAATTGTGGAATGTAATATTTTTTCGGTTCTGGTAATGGGTTAGTGCAAAAAATGGTAATTTTGTTTGACAAAGTGATAATGAAATGCTACATTTTTTTTTGGCAATTTACAATTTTCTGTGATAGCTTTATTCTGCTCCCACACCCCCCCCCCCCCTCCCTTTTTCTTTATTATTATTGATATTCAAACACTCCCCTTGGTCTATCAGATACATTTTGTGCTGGGTTTCTGTGAAAACGATGCAATTAGGCTATGTAGCATTATTTTTTAAACTATCAAGGACAATATAAGGCCCAAAGCACTAAACATATAAAAACTATATTCACCCACACACCCTACCACTGTTGAAGGAAAAGAATAAGGGTGGGGTGGAGGGTGGGAAGTTTTCATCTTATTTGGTCAAAGGTGTTGGATGTGTCTGGTGGATTATTTGCACCTTTCACCTCGTTATTATGCCTATTGAATGAGGGAGCTATGACCATTTTGTACGGCTTTGTGATAAAGCCTAGAACAGATGTGTGTTGTCACTCCTTGCCCTTTTCTTCGTGGTATTGCGTGTGTATATTAAAGAAGGGGAAAATTCCAGCAGTGGTTGCACTTGCATGTTCTATGTACATCTAGTTAGGTGGGGTGGCCTGAACCTCAAAAAATGTGCAGTGCATGTTGTTTTCTTTTGTCCAGGGTGCATTCATTCGTGCATCTAAGCCATGTATCTCTTAGCGAGGTAGCCTGGAAGATGTGTAGTAGATTTTGTTTTCGTTGGTGTAATTCTTCTATAACATCCAATTCTACTTGTCAAATGTTTGCTTTGTCAATGCCAATGAGCTCTAGCTCAACTAGCACCTCCTCCCCTTGCAAGTTCTCGGTGGAGGGTGAGTTTGTGAGTTCAAAACTCACTATGTGCTCGTGTAACTTATCAATAAAGAAAATTTCTGCTTTGTCAATCAATTCTTTCTTCTTATAAAACATATGTTTGCTTTTTCAATGCCAATGAGCTCTAGCTCAGCTAGCAACTCCTGCTTTTGCAAGTGCTAGGTGGAGGGTGAGTTTGTGGGTTCAAAACTCACTTTGTGCTCTTGTAACAATCAATAAAGAAAATGTTTGCTTTGTCAATGCCAATGAGCTCTAGCTCAACTAGCACCTCCTCCCCTTGCAAGTGCTAGGTGGAGGGTGAGTTTGTGGGTTCAAAACTCACTCTGTGCTCATGTAACTTATCAATAAAGAAAATGTCTGCTTTGTCAATCAATTCTTTCTTCATATAAAACATATGGTACTCAAATCACCAATCCTATTGATATGATGTGATTGAGATATATGGTCTTCGAAGTATTCACTATCTCCAAAGTCGTACAAGTTATAATTCCTGGTACTTTTATGCTACAGGCTCTTGTTGATGCCCCTGATATGGTGAGGACACAAATGAACTTAAAGAGGCTTTCACTCACTGATATTAAGATTGACATCAAGAGGGTTCCAAAGAAGAAGACTTTGGTTGAGGCCATGGAGGCTGCTGGTAAGTGTTAAGATGTATTTGTCACCTTTTTCTTGTTTCCTGAATTGGAACTCACATATACTGTGATGGCAGATGTGAAGAACAAATGGGAGAGCAGTTCCTGGGGAAGGAAGTTGATTGTGCAGAAGAGAAGGGCCTCACTTAATGATTTTGATAGGTTCAAGATAATGTTAGCAAAAATCAAGGTTTGCAATTATTCTATTAGTATACCTTGCTCTAATCCTCATTTTGCAATAGTGTGGTTATGAAAAACTAAGAATGTTTTACTGCACCATTTATAGTTTTGGATTCAGTTTGGGTCAGAATTGAGCATTTAGCCCCACCACAATAGACATCGTCCATCAGGAGTCATATGCCTAATTTAGGAGGCTGAGTAGGACTGGAACCCATGATATTTATGTAGTACACCTACTTCATAATTTCATATCTACAAGCATCAAACAAAATTTTATGCAAACCCTATAATAAGATCTATATGATGGACCTCTAATTATAGGTAGTTAATGAAGAGCACACGTCCACATGATCACGAGCTATATAATTTTTAACCCTAGCATTTGTTTTCCTTATAGTCTGAAATGTTGCAATGCTAAAAATCAGTGGGTGCCCCAGCTCATGCCTATTGAACTATGAGCTCCCAGATCATTTTTCTCATAGTAAATTTGTATACTTGATATTGTAGAATTAAGCTGTCAGTTCTTCAACTTCTTGGGCTATTATGATTTTAATTGCTGTATTATTGCGTATGCAGAGGGCTGGAATTGTCAGGCAGGAGCTTGCAAAACTCAAAAAAGAAAGTGCAGCCTAAGATGGTTCAATTTAATATGGTTTGTTTTCATCTATATTTTAATTAGTTGCGTGAACCAATTAGCTGGTGTTTGTGTCATGGATATTATGAGAAGTTTGACCTCTAGGAACTATTAATGAATTATATGCACCTTTTTTTTTTTCTTTATCAAAATATTAAAAAAAAAAAAATTTCTGCACCTGTCTCGTCTCCCTGATCTTTGTGATGGTACCATGAAATCTTTAGACATTTAGAATTTATGTTTTTTTAATACTTCTATGATCTTTTCCCCTTTCTTTTATATTCTGTTTGCCTGTTTGTGTGAGGAATAAGGTAGGATTTTACTCAAAATTGTAAATTTTAGGAATTTCTAGGAGTAATTTCCCTCATTTGATGAATGGTTTACTCAATTTGTTTTGTTGTAAAATATTTTCAAATGTAAATTATTTTACATGTACAACATATTTAGATACTTGATGTTACATGTAAAATTTTAATTATAAACTACCAAAACTGTCAGCGTTGGAGACTTTGTGACCGGACCGTTGGAGACTTAAGTGGCTCCGACGACTGGACCAACTACACCTTGCCTAACCAATGATCAGGCCACTGCGCACATTTGTTTTGTATAATTTTTTATCAAATTTTTAAAGGTAAAATATTTTCAAATTTGGTCAAATTTTACAAAGAAACATAGTAAAATGTTAAAAAATATTTTCAGTTAAATATTTTACTGTGAAACGAAAGTAGTTCCAAATTCCATAGAAGCGATACTTCTATGGAATACTAAATTTGAAAATTTCCAAGTATCCAAATTTCATAGAGGTGTAAATTGTACAAAATTTACCAACGTCATCAACTCATGTACGTAACTATCAATTTTCTAGTTGTCACCAGCACCATATTGATGTCACTTCCACTTGTCGACTTGTCGTCACTGTCAACATTATCGTTGCCGCTGCCATTGCGCATTGCGGTGGTCATCATCATCTCCGCAGTGACCACACCGTTTATGCCACCAATTTAATAAGGACATCGTATTATAACCATCATTAAATCATTGACGTTGTCATCAGCATTGCCAATAAAATGCCATCATAGACATTGTCATCATCATTGCCAATACAATGCTATAATTTCTCAGTAAGGGTACGGTAGTTCAATAATATTATTACTTATTTTCCTTTATATAGAAAATAAGGGTTCACCGTTAAAGCATCCCCGTTTCCAACTTGTTGAAAAAATTGAATTACTAAAAAAAAGTTCTATAGTTTCTTTAATTTTTAAATATACTCAATTCTTTTTTTAGAAGGTAAATATACTCATTCAAATGATAAAAATTTAAATTGAAGAGATTGCAATTCTCATCAATTTAATTTTGTTATCTTATCATTTTGAATATTTAAAGAATATATATAAAACTAAGATCGTTTAACTTTTTGTTGACCTCATAATATTATGTTACATAAACTTTTGAGGTCTCATAATTTTACATATCATTTTTCTTATGAGTCTGAATTTGGTAAGGATGAGATATAAAATTCGTGTTTTACATGATCCAATAATAGATTGCTACTAGTTTTTTACTTAAAATTCAGTACATCACACCATACTTAATAACATCTCAATGAATTCTCAAATCCCAATTTGGTTGGTTTTTCAAAGGGGCATTGGATTTTGTTTTGTTTTTGTTTTTGTTTTTTTTTTTTAATTGATAAAAGATAGAATTTTTACTCTAGCTTAATCTAAGTATATATGTATGTGAAGCTCCCTCCTAGAGACTTGAACCCCGACTCTTACCCCCCACATCCTACAAGCACTTATACTTGTGGAGTGATCACCGCACCAAGGGTACGCAGTGGTTGGGTATTAAAATTGATTGAGTGTAATTGTGCTTATTCTTTAATATGTGATAAGATGACGTGACATATTGAAATTGAAAAGTGTAAAACTTGGATATTACACCATAATTATCAGATTCACATTTAGAAAAAGAGAAAAAAGAATTGAATTATGTTAAACTTGCCTCTGCATTGCGTTGGCTAGTTAAGAGAATTCAGATACAACTATAGATAAATGCAATGGAATCCATTGTGGTTTTCCTTTACAAAAAAGAAAAAAAGACATGAGTCCCCTCATTAATGGAACATGCATTGTACTTAATAATTATTTATTTTTTGATAGATAGATAGTTTGGGAAGAAGAGGTGGGATTTGTCTCACAAACATAGGATACTACAAAAAATGGTATTACTATGACAGTGTGCTCATTATTTACCGCGTTATAATTGCACTTGTACCCCATTGCTGGAAGTTTAAAATGTAAAACAAAATTTTGAGACCTTATTTCCCCAATTGTGGGACAACTGGAAGAGGTCTCTCTCAATGGTAAAAACCTTACTACATCCCTCAAAACACACTACATCCCTCAAAATACACTCTCCCCCTATCTAGTCTATCCCTATGCTAGTGCTTCCCCTAATAAAAAGACTACTCTCATATACAAAACTATTCCTCGTTTTTGCCATGAGTGACAAAGGGTGAATCACTGAGAGGCAGTCATCTCATCATCGGTCTCAGAGCAAGAAGCATCATCACCATTATCATCTCCACCATCCGAAGAAGACTCAGCTGGCTCAAGTAAGGGAGAAGGAGCGAAACCCCCAAGGCGAGACTGGCGGTAAGCGATGCGACCAATCCTAGTATTCATCTAACACTTCTGATAAAAAAATGGTCTAGACGACTACCAAAAGCAGCACGCATGTGCTAAAGCTGCTTCATGATGTCAGCAAGAGAGACATTAGCCCTAGAGGAGGAAGAAGGGGCAAATGAGGAAGAGGGTCGAGAGGTAGGAGCTGCAAGGGTTGCATTCGTCGTCTTCACACGGGGTCGCTTTGCAGCAAACTGTGCTGCACTCCTTCAAATAGACTCCTTACTTATGGCACCCATGACATGGAAGAGAGGAGGAGGAATAGTGATATGCATGTGTGTGAGAATGTGCATGATAGCTGAAGGGAAGATGAGCTTATCATGTGTATCAGTGTCTTGATAACAATCTAGAATAGAAACTATCATATGTGATGGAAAGTCTATAGAAAGACCTTTCATGAGAGAAAGAAGGAAACGAGCATGAGACTCGGTGATAATGTTATAGTGTGACCGTGGAGTAATTACAAAGGTCATCAGCATATTAAGGATTCGTGGACCCTTAGCAAATTCAGTTATGGAGAAATTTAGGGTACCTCACCACAAAATGACTTTCTCACAGAAGAGTGAGGCCAACTCTTTAGAGATGGAAGAGAGATGACAATGACTAGGGTAATCCGCGATCTACCATAGGGACATGTAGTACCTCGGAAATGAGCTCTAGGGTAACTACGATACGTGTACCTTGGAATACCGTAGTAAACCTAGATACAGAGGTATTGATGGCTTGCATGTTGGAGTAGAACTCTTGTATGAACACGTTAGGACACCTCAAGGGTTCCTCACAAAGAGAAGCCCATTCTTGAAAGCTAAACGCACTGGGTAGAGGAGTGTTTGGGAAGTTAGACAGAATGACTTGGCATTCCGAATGAATCGCCTGGTCAGAGAAGTTCTTAAAGAAGTCATCTTGTGCCTTCTTATCACGAAACCAAACAGAATCAGAGGGAAAAGAGAAAGAAGAAAAGGAACCACGATGAATCAGGTTTTTAGACGGAATAGATTTTTTAAGTGCCATGGTAAGAAGACAAAACGCGAGAGACTCTCTCTCTCTCTCTCTCTCTCTCTCTCTCTCTCTCTCTCTCTCTCTCGAGAGACACAGAATCACAGCAGAAGGTAAAGCACAAGAAAGAAGAAAAAGAAACGTGCAATGCATGATAATGCATGAACATGTTACTGTGGACACAAGGGATCTTGAAATCGCCACCTAGTTTTTGCAATGGTCTAGGAACCATATATATAGCGTCCTTTCGAGGAAGGACCTTTGATCTTACTTCCAGAGTATGGGTTCGGAGTTTAACTATGCTCTTGGGAAGGTGTTAGGAACCCAAGATCGCCCAACCCTAAGGTTGGCTTCCCCTTGTTGTATATTACGTCTTAACCTTATTAAAAACATGTTCAACACTTTGTATCCTAATTCACACACATATCATGGCAAACAAACATGTGCACATATACAAACACTAGCATTCATCTAGCATGTGAAAACCCTATTATATATCTAAAACAAGGCAGCAACCTAAGCATCGCAGCAACCATATCATGGCAATCACAAAATCATATGAAGCATACGATTGGAATTGAAGGACACAAAACAAAGCATTCAACAATATACACCATCCAATGCATGCTCATACCAATGCATGACTTACCTTTACTTACCTTTCAGCAACACAACACCTATGACATTAATGCATGGATATGTGAATGAATGACCATGGTATTAAAACTAAGAAACCCTAATCTAAACATGTGATAGCAAACAAGCATGTGCACAAAGCAAACAGAAACTTCATGGAGTATAAAACATATGAAAAAAGACTAAACAAAACATCATGTGAAGGTAGAAACAAAATAGACAAATGAAAATTAGGATTTCTGGGCAGCTGTTCATGCATGCAAGAACAGGCCTGCGTACGCATAATTAAGCTTGCATGAGTAGGCAAAATTATGCATACGCAAGTCCCTGCCCAGAAAACCTAACAACACAGAAGCAGAGCAGAACTTTAAAATGAGAATTCTAATAACCTACATGCATAAAATGTAAAGGAAGCCTAAAACTAACCTAAACAAACATATACAAACATAAACTAAACAAAGAAACAAGATTAAAATGCAGAAAGAAGGCAGAAAATATAAAGAAATAAAAAGAAAAGGTTGAAGCTTGATACCTCAGAAGGGAGTTCCCAAGTTTTGATTTTGACCGTTCTTCTCAGTCAAATCTATCACAAGTCATTAAACAAGCGATTAGTAATCTTAAACTCAAAGGATTGGGACTAGAAGAGGTCTCAATCAAATAAAATTGACTTGAGGGTGTTTTGTGAAAAACTCCCTTTTGATTCACTATTTTATAGTGAATCTTAGGTTTTTCCCGTGGGATTTCTGTGTGTTTTTTAAAATGTACTATGTAAAACTTTATATAGTGGAAAAAATGGGATTTGGAACGGCTCCCAGACGATGTGGGATTCATTTCAAACCTCAACTATTATTGTAGAAAACTTGTCTTTTTTATGTTTCTGAAACCTTAGTTGCGTACATAGGAGTGTGTTTGTGTACACATGCTTTGGCCCACGTACGCAGGCCGCTACCCATGTACGTGGGCCAAGGGCCTCTTTGGTCATCTTATTTCCAAAATTAGATTTTTTTTCTCATTTAAAAAGTTATATTTTCCATTTTAACACTCCTCAAATCAATTTGATATCTGATTCGACTGTAAACTGGCCTTAGGCTTTAGAGTTTGAGCATCATTGGGGAACAGGGGCCTGAGTAGTAAGGGGTACAGAATGCGGTATCTACAATTATGTGCTAAAGAAAATTGCATCATGGGTAGAAACCCAATCCAACCTAACAACACTCACAAAATATAATCAATCACACAATCCTAGAATGCATGAAATATTGTTATAATGAACATAGAATGCAATGCATGAAACATTGTTATAATGAACATAGAATGCAATGCATGAGCATGTGAGATCAAATTAACAAAACCCATTCCAAAATTTTTGAAAAAAACACAAACTCCAAATTTCCCAAAAAAAACTTGAAAACCTAGGTCTAAATGCATGAAATGCATGAAGAAAGTGAAAAAGGAAAGATCAAGAACCCTTACCAAGTGAAGGACGCTTGGATTAGGCCGAAAATGAAAAGGGAAAAGGGATTTTAGGGAGAAAAAGGGTTTTGGGTCGAAAGAGAAGAGAGAGAGATTGAGATATTTGAAATGGTTCAAAACTGGGTTGGACCTTAGAAGTATATATAGAAAACGCAACTCAATTGATCAAGAAGTATTGAGGAGGTTTCAACGGCTAAAAGTCTCGATAAATCGAAGCAGGAATCGAGCATCTATCAAGCAGATAGAGACTCCAAGGAATTTGGCTTGATGGATTGGGATATCCGTCAAGAGGTATCAAGAACAAGCCCAGAAACCTTGATAGAAGAGGCATGTATCAAGAGGTATTAAGTAGCTATCGAGGAGGTGTCGAGCTGCTATCAAGAAGCCTGAAAAGAGGTTTTCAAAGAGGAGAAGCAACACAAGATGAATGAAAACGAGATACACACCAAGATAAGTAATCAAAGAGCATGTTAAATATAAAAACACTACCTTAACTCTAGATGCAAAGCACTTCTAGATTAAAAATGCACTAAACGAGTCTAACCAAATTTTATTTCAAAGCATGTTTAGACAGTTTAGAGAGCATATACTATCACATGTATTCCTTATGATGGCCAAATCACATTGTACTTGTACAATAATATCAAAAGTAGCAAAGAGTATGTGTGTTGTGTGTGAACCTTTTACACGAGAGCATAAGTAGATCATTGTATGAAAAGTAAAGATAAAGGAGGATCAAATACATTCACACACACAATCATAACTATTTGATGGGGACCATCACCTTTAAGGTACATCATATAACTCCTACATCTCCTAGAAACATGCTTGCAACCATATTAAAAGCATTTTGATTCTTTTTGTTTTTCATGCTCTTTGCATATTTTTCTTTTAAGCATATCGTGCATGGGCATATAAGAGAGAAAAGAAAATAACCAATTATGTAAATTAGAACATCCTTATTTTGCTGTATAAGTGCTACACCTTACAGAGTACGACACAATATGCTTTATGATTGACAAGTTTTAGTGGTGAGATGGTTATTTATATCTTTCTCTTAGGATTTTCTAGTTCTTCCTGTCAAAAAGAGTGATTTAAGATATGAAAGATAAGAGATCAACCAAATCATACAAATTACATAAAAGAGCACAAAGCTCACATTGCTTAACTGTGCATGAAGATGCTCATCTAAGCTACAAGAGATACAAAACTGAGAAATTTTGTTTCAAAGGCCATCCAAGGTACACAAGTACCAATATACACAAACACACATAGTTTTTGTATTATTCTGATTTTTTTTTAATATAAAAAAAACTTAAAACAAAACAAAAGCAATTAAACACACAAATATAGCATCAAAACTAGACGCATATGCATGAGGAAGAGGAGAGAGAGATCAATCCACGGATATAACACCAATGTTTTGGCGCAAGAATTCAAAGCGTCCATCTAGAGGCTTGGTGAACAAATCAGCCTTTTAATCATCAGTGTGAATGAATTCAAGAGTGAGAGTACCATCTTCAACCAATTCACGAATGAAGTGATGTCTAATCTCAATGTGTTTAGTCCGAGAGTGTTGAACAGGATTTTTAGAGATGTTGATGGCACTAGTATTGCCACAACATATAGTGAGATGCTTTTGATAAATACCATAATCAAGAAGAAGTTTTTGTATCCAAAGAAGTTGGATACAATAGTTGCCAGTAGCAATGTATTCAGCCTCAGCAGTAGAGAGAGAGATGGAGTTTTGTTTCTTGATCATCCATGAAACAAGATTATTACCTAAATAAAAACACCCACTAGAAGTACTTTTCTGGTCATCTGCATTCCTAGCCCAGTCCGCATCAGAATATCTAGCTAGGACATCATTAGTGTATTTATCATACCATACTCCAAAGTTACTAGTGGTCTTAACATATTTGATAATAAGTTTTACCGCAGTAATGTGAGATTCTTTAGGATTAGCTTGATATCTAGCACACACTTCCACATTGTAGCTAATGTCAGGCCTACTAACAGTAAGGTAAAGGAGACTACCTATCATGCTTCTATACAAAGAAGGGACATTACTCTTTCCTAACAAGTTAACAGTGAGTTTAACATTTGGACTTATAAGTGTTCTGACAGAGCTAGTAGACTCTAAACCAAATTTCTTTACAAGATTTTTAACATATTTAGATTGAGAGATAAAAATACCTGAGTCACTTTGATGAATCTGCAATCCAAGGAAGTAGTTAAATTCTCCAATCATGCTTATCTTGAATTCAGTTTGCATCATGCTTGAGAAAGAGTGAGCCAAGTCATCTTTTGTAGATCCAAAGATGATGTCATCTACATAGACTTGAGTTACGACCAGTTCTCCATCAACTTTCTAGATGAACAAGGTTCTATCAGCTTGTCCTCTTGTGAAGCCATTTGTCACCAAATATTCAACGAGACGATCATTCCATGCTCTCGGTGCTTGTTTTAATCCATAAAGTGCATTTTTAAGATAAAACACATGATCTAGAAAGTGTAGGTCAATGAACCCTTTGGGCTGAGCTACATAGACTCCCCCTTTAAGAAAACCATTCAGAAAAGCACTATTCAAATCCATTTGATATAACTTGAACTTCCAGTGACAAGCCAATGCGAGTAAGACTCTTATGGATTCAATACGAGCAACAGGAGCAAAAGTTTCATCAAAGTCCACTCCTTCTACTTGAGTGTATCCTTGGGCCACAAGTTTGACTTTGTTGCGAATCAGCATTCCTTCTTCATCAGTCTTGTTGCGGAATATCCATTTTGTGCCAATGATGTTCACTCCCTCCGACCTAGGTACCAGTGTCCAGACATCATTCCTTTGAAATTGATGAAGTTCATTATGCATGGCTTCAACCCAACTTTCATCTTAAAGAGCATCTTCAATCTTGGTAGGTTCTACTTGAGACAAATAACATGAATAAGAAACAAAGTTTGCCACATATTTATCAACTGTTCACTTTCTCTAGGTTAGTTCATTCATGTTTCCCACGATCATATCTAAAGGATGATTCAATTTGATTTTGGATGAAGGTTCTCTTTCTACTTGATCTTCAGGCTGAGGAGATGTAGAAGAGTCTTCTGGGGCTTGTATAGCACTTGGTGAGGCAGGAGGAGAAGAATCTTGATCACCTACTTCTTGGTCAGTCTCTAAAGGTAGAGGGAGAATCGACTTTGGCATTTGCTCAGCATCTTTTGAAGACTTTGGAGTTGGTGCTTCATCAATCATAACATTGATAGTTTCCATAACCTTTCTATTTCTTTTGTTCAGCACCCTATAGGCTTTGCTTATGGAGGAGTACCCAAGAAAGATTCCTTCATCGCTTCGGGTATCAAAATTTCCCACATTCTCTTTGTCCTTTAGAATGAAACAAGTGCTACCAAATATTCTGAAGTATTTCACATTTGGTTTTCTTCCTTTCCATAGTTCACAGGGAGTCTTCTTTGTACCTGGTCTGAAGTACACTCGATTCACAATGTGACATGCAGTGTTAACCGCCTCTCCCCATAGATCTTTTGCCATATCCTAATTGTGTAACATGGCTATGGCCATTTCTTGAATGACTCTATTCTTTCTCTCTACAACGCAATTCTGTTGAGGAGTGATAGGAGTTGAAAATTATTGAGCTATGCCAGCACTTGTGTAGAAGGACTCTAATTGAGAATTTTCGAATTCTTTACCATGATCACTTCGAATCTAATCAACTTTCAAACATTTTTCATTCTACACCCTTTTACATAATAGCTCAATGTGATGAGGGGCTTCAGACTTAGATTGTAGCAAGATGACCCAAGTGAATATGGTAAATGTTGGGCTTTGTGGAACCTAGTTTATTTTTGGCCCGTTTTGTAACCCATTGTAATCCTATGCGCAGGATATAAAAGCCGTTTTTGTGATTACGGTTCGTTACTGTTGTTGTGTTTTTAGAGAGAGAGAAAAACATTATAGCCGCACTTTGTATTTTTTTTCCTGATAATAGTGAAATCCCTGCAACTCCATGGATGTAGGCAAATTGCCGAACCACGTAAATACTGTCTTATGCGTGTGATTGTTTTTTTTGACATGTGTTTTCTCTATTTTTTTTGTTTCTCACAGGTTGGAATTTCGGTTGAATTCCTAACAACTGGTATCAGAGCCTAGGGTTAGGTTTGAGTGGGAGCAATAGCAGAGGAAGCAAGAAAGGCATCTGAAATAGAAAAGTTTGATGGCATAGACTTCACGTATTGGAGGATGCAGATTGAACATTATCTATATGGGAGGAAATTGCATCTGCCTCTTTTGGGGATAAAACCTGAGGCTATGAAGGCTGATGAATGGGCTCTTCTTGACAGACAGATACTGGGAGTTATCAGGTTAACTCTGTCTAGGTCTGTTGCACACAATGTTGTAAAAGAGAAGACCATAGCAGATCTGATGAAGGCTTTGTCTGGTATGTATGAAAAGCCATCAGCAAACAATAAGGTACATCTGATGAAGAAACTGTTCAATCTAAAGATGGTAGAGAACGCATTAGTAGCACAACATCTGAATGAATTTAATACTATCACAAATCAATTGTCATCTGTAGAAATTGATTTTGATCATGAGATTCGTGCTCTGATCGTCTTGGCTTCTTTGCCAAACAATTGGGAGGCAATGAGGATGGTAGTAAGTAATTCTACTGGAAAGGAAAAGCTCAGGTACAATGATATTCGAGATTTAATTCTGGCTGAGGAGATGCGCAGAAGAGATGCAGGTGAAACCTCAGGATCTGGTTCTGCCCTAAACCTTCAGACAAAAGGCAGAGGTAATAACAAAAATTCAAATCGAGACAAATTAAAATCCAGAAATACTAATCGGAATAGAAGTAAATCTAGATCAGGCCAACAAATACAATGCTAGAATTATAGGAAAACAGGTCACTTTAGGAACCAATGAAAAGTCCTAAGAAGAAGAATGAAGATGATTCTGCTAATGCTGTAACAGAAGAGGTACAGGATGCATTACTTCTTGCAGTAGACAGTCCACTTGATGATTGGGTTTTGGACTCAAGAGCTTCGTTTCATACCACTCCACACCGAGAAATCACACAGAATTATGTTGCAGGTGATTTTGGTAAGGTGTATTTGGCTGATGGTTCAGCCGTGGATGTTGTAGGTATAGGAGACGTCCGGATATTGTAGCCCAATGGGTCTGTTTGGTTATTGGAGAAGGTTCGACATATTCCTGACTTGAGGAGGAATCTGATTTCTATTGGACAACTTGATGATGAAGGGCATGCAATACTATTTGTTAGTGGTATTTGGAAGGTTACAAAAGGAGCTAGGGTATTGGCTTTTGGAAAGAAGACTGGTACTCTATATATGACCTCAAGTCCAAGAGACACAATTGCAATTGCTGATGCAAGTACTGATACAAGCCTATGGCACCGCAGACTTGGTCATATGAGTGAGAAAAGGGATGAAGATGCTGTTGTCAAAAGGAAAACTACCAGAATTAAAGTCCATTGATTTTGACATGTGTGAAAGCTGCATCTTAGGAAAGCAGAAAAATGTAAGCTTCTTGAAAACTGGCAAGACACCGAAAGCTAAAAAATTGGAGTTAGTGCACACTGATTTGTGGGGGCCTTCTCCGGTTGTATCCCTTGGAGGTTCAAGGTATTACATTACTTTCATTGATGAATCAAGCAGACAGGTATAGGTTTATTTTCTAAAGAATAAATCTGATGTATTTGAAACTTTTAAGAAGTAGAAGGCCATGGTTGAGACAGAAACAGGTTTGAAAGTAAAATGTTTGAGGTCAGATAATAGAGGAGAGTACGTAGATGGAGGGTTCAGTGAGTATTGTGCTGCACAGGGAATTAGGATGGAAAAGACCATTCCTGGGACATCACAGCAGAATGGTGTGGCTGAGCGCATGAACAGAACTCTCAATGAGCGTGCTAAGAGTATGAGGTTGCATGCTGGACTACCAAAAACTTTCTGGGCTGATGCTGTTAGCACTACAGCTTACCTGATAAACCGAGGGCCATCAGTTCCCATGGAGTTCAGACTTCCTGAGGAGGTTTGGAGTGATAAAGAGTTAAAATTTTCACATTTAAAAGTTTTTGGTTGTGTTTCTTATATTCATATTGATTTTGATGCTCGTAGTAAACTTGATGCAAAGTCTAAAATATGTTTTTTCATTGGCTATGGTGATGAGAAATTTGGCTATAGGTTTTGGGATGAACAAAACAAGAAAATCATCAGAAGTAGAAATGTGATATTTAATGAACAGGTTATGTACAAGGACATGTCAACTATAGTGTCAGATGTTACAGAGATAGATCAAAAGAAATCTGAGTTTGTCAACTTAGATAGATTGACTGAAAGTACTGTCCAGAAAAGGGGTGAAGAAGATAAAGAGAATGTAGATTCACAGGTAGATCAAAGTACACCTGTAGCTAAAGTCCGCAGATCTTCCAGGAACATTAGACCTCAACAGCGTTATTCACCCGCTTTAAATTATCTCCTGTTGACTGATGGTGGTAAGCCAGAGTGTTATGATGAAGCCTTGCAAGATGAGAATTCAAGCAAGTGGGAATTAGCCATGAAAGATGAGATAGATTCCTTGTTGGGGAATCAGACATGGGAACTGACTGAATTGCCAATAGGAAAAAAGGCTTTGCACAACAAGTGGGTATACAGAATAAAGAATGAACATGATGGTAGCAAACGTTACAATGCCAGATTAGTTGTTAAAGGGTTCCAACAGAAGGAAGGCATTGACTACACAGAGATATTTTCTCCAGTTGTGAAGATGACAACAATTAGACTGGTGCTGGGAATGGTGGCTGCAGAAAACTTACATCTTGAGCAGTTAGATGTGAAGACGACATTCCTTCATGGTGACTTAGAGGAAGACCTTTACATGACTCAGCCAGAAAGGTTCATTATTCAGGGATAAGAGAATCTAGTCTGCAAACTGAGAAAGAGCTTGTATGACCTAAAACAAGATCCTAGACAGTGGTACAAGAAATTTGACAGTTTTATACATAGATTGGGTTCAAGAGATGTGAAGCTGATCACTGTTGCTATGTTAAGTTTTTTGACAGTTCTTACATCATATTACTATTGTATGTGGATGATATGCTTATTGCAGGGTCTTTCATTGAGGAGATTAATAATCTGAAGAAGAAATTGTCAAAACAGTTTGCAATGAAGGATTTGGGAGCTGCAAAGCAAATCCTTGGTATGAGAATCATTAGAGACAAGGCTAATGGTACCTTGAAACTTTCACAGTCAGATTATGTGAAGAAAGTTCTCAGCAGATTCAACATGAATGAAGCTAAACCAGTGAGCACACCCTTGGGTAGTCATTTCAAATTAAGCAAAGAACAGTCACCGAAGACAGAAGAAGAAAGGGACCATATGAGCAAGGTGCCCTATGCCTCAGCTATTGGCAGCTTGATGTATGCTATGGTGTGTACAAGGCCAGACATTGCACATGCAGTGGGAGTTGTGAGCAGATTCCTGAGTAGGCCTAGAAAGCAGCATTGGGAGGCAGTTAAGTGGATTCTAAGATATCTGAAGGGTTCATCAGATACATGTCTTTGCTTCACAGGTGCAAGTTTGAAGCTGCAAGGTTATGTAGATGCTGATTTTGCTGGTGATGTTGTTAGTAGAAAGAGTACTACTGGGTTTGTTCTGGGTGGTACAGCTATATCATGGGCTTCAAATCTGCAAAAGATTATTACTTTGTCTACTACAGAAGTTGAGTATGTTGCAGCAACTAAAGCTGGAAAGGAGATGATTTGGCTACATGGTTTCTTAGATGAATTGCGTAAGAAGTAGGAGATGGGCATTCTACACAGTGACAGTCAGAGTGCAATTTTTCTTGCTAAAATTTCGACTTTTCATTCAAAGTCGAAACATATACAGACAAAATACCACTTTATCCGGTACCTTGTTGAAGATAAGCTGGTAATACTTGAGAAGATATGTGGATCTAAGAACCCGACAGACATGTTGACTAAGGGTGTCATTATTGAGAAGCTAAAGTTGTGTGCAGTTTCAGTTGGCTTTCTAGCTTAAGGACAGGAGGATGAGGTGCAGAGATGAGGGATTGCTTTTTAGAGGATAGCGGCTGATGTTGGTGATTGAACTAGTCTCCAAGTGGAAGATTTGTTGGGCTTTGTGGAGCCTAGTTTATTTTTGGCCCGTTTTGTAGCCCATTGTAATCCTATGCGCAGGATATAAAAGCCGCTTTTGTGATTAGGGTTTGTTACTGTTGTTGTGTTTTTAGAGAGAGAGAAAAACACTGTAGTCGCACTTTGTATTTTTTTCCCTGATAATAGTGAAATTCCTGCAACTCCGTGGACGTAGGCAAATTGCCGAACCACGTAAATACTGTCTTGTGCGTGTGATTGTTTTCTTTGACGTGTGTTTTTTCTATTTTTTTTGTTTCGGTTGGAATTTCAGTTGAATTCCCAACAGTAAAGTCGTCAACCACTACCATGATTTACTTCTTTCCTCGAAGGGATTCTGTACTTGTTAGACCCATCAGATCAACATGTAGAAGCTCAAGAGGTTTGGCCATGGCTGTGGTTAAGGTGTCAGGGTGTTAGGCTTTTGTTTGTTTTCCAAGTTGACATGGTCCACACACAGTATTTGTCACCTTACTGAGTTTAGGCATTCCCAGAACGGCATCATTGTCAGACACAATTGATAGTTGCTTATAGCTAGTATGCCCATCCTTTGGTGACATAAGTCTTCATTTGGCATTCGAATGTTATTACTGTTGGGGTTTATGCCCTAAAATCCAATTTATTGGCATGTTATAAATAATTAAATTGTTTAATTATATGAGACTATTTATAAATGAACTAATGGGACATTATCATAGTCCTTAAGATGCATTCTATGTGATTTATGTGATTTAGTCACAAAAGATATAAATCACAAGTTCCTTGTAAATTCAAAATATAGTTCATAGTCGGTGATGAAATTGAGTGTTTCATTTGCAATGATTATTAGACATAAACTAAGATGGTTTGTCTTGATCATGAAAGTGGAGATTTCTAGTTGATGTGTTGATGTGTCTTAACAGTTAATACATATTGAACTGGATCGCTATGAGGTTAATTATTCAATCAACAACTGTCACCTGAATAATTAATCTCACGACTTCTAATTTCATAGAGTCTCAATCCTGAGAGAATAGTGAACCCAATCATGAAATGTAGATTACTTTGATATATCAAGAGTGAGATCTAATATTTATGGTCAAAATCTCAGTATGTTGAGTAACCACATGTAGTGTTGAGGGAACACATATTCTTAAGATAGAATCCATAATCTTTTTTTATGGAGATATGAAATATCCCATTGAGATAATTTTAATGAGAACTGGTTATTGAGGGCGCCCACTTTAGCAAGGAGTTACTAAAGCTTATATTTATTGAAATTGGATTTCAATAAATGTGAATCACTAAAAGATTAAATTGGGTACTCAAGGATAAAATAGTTGTTTACAAAGTGACAGTTTATTATGACTTTACTCACTATGGATATTTCATGGAGTGGTCAAATGATATTATTAGAGTCTTGGGATATAATTTATTAATAAGGCCTAGAGTGCAATTATATTTATATAGTGATATTAAATATAATTAATGGTAACTTTGGACTTGTCAAGAGTTGACAGAAAAGCTCAAGACCCATTGGAGCTAGAGTCTTATTTGTTTCATTTGGTCCCATCTTAAGCCACAAACTAAAGCCCAATTAAGCAGGCCCAAAAGGTTGGCCTAATTAGATAATCAGTTATGTATAAGGAGAAAAGCATACAGTTTTTCATATGATGGAAATGCTATGTATGTGAGTGTAAGCCACTCTCTTATTCTCCCTTGAACACATGCATGTAAACTGATTGAGAGACCATACTTCTCAAGCATCATGTGGAATTGAGATGAAGATTAAAAGTATTCTTAAGTCGTGGTTTTAAATTTCACAGAATCAAGGTATGCTTTCTATTCTTTGTTCTAGAATTCAAAGTTACATGTTATCTCTCATGAATGAAGTAGATCCGTGATTGTTGCTTCCGCTGTGTGTTTTGTATGAGATGCAAAACCAGATTTTCCAAACAGTTACATACAATCTCAGCATTAGGAACTAGACCATAGCAGTTGTCTAGTGTGTGAATTCCACTTATGAGTTGCTTACCTAACTTATTCAACACCATACACTTCCCTTTTGGAAACAACACCATGAAGTCTTGATCACAAATCTAACTAATGCTCAATAGATTCACTCTCAACCCTTCCACATACAACACATTTGCAATATCTGGTAATCCTGGTAAAGAAAGATTCCTTTCCCCTTTATTTGGGATTTGCTTCCATCACAAAAGGTGACATTTCCAACTTTTTTCGATTTAAATTCTTTAAAGAAAGTGCGGTCTCCGATCATGTGCCTTGAGCAACCACTATCAAGATACCATAAACATGAGTTCATAACTTTGAAGGCTAAGTGCATCATGAAGAATACTTCGTGCTTATTTTTTAAGTCATTAGGTATGGTCTTTTCCTTGATTTGATAGCTACGTGATTTTACCCTTGCCTTTATCTTTCTAAGGCATATGCCCTTGTAAATGAACAGTTTGAGATAGTCTAGTCTTCTTCTACTCACAAATAGACATTTTTCAATAATCATCAATAGAGTTTTCAAATAACCTTTGGACTTGCATGTTCTGAGAAACTTAAGCATGTAAAGGTTAGAAACGCAAGAGGTATTAGAAGAAAAAGATCATTTCATGCAATTTGATTTCATGACAACAAGGGTCAATGGATCACACAGCAAAGATTAAAACCTAATCAAAGTGTGCCTGCTCTGATACTATTTGATGGGTTAAGATAGCTTGACCCCAATTAATTAATTCAATTTACCCAAGTTGATTAATTAAGTTCAATTTCATGCAAATCGTGAAGGCACCAACAAATCACAAAAAATACTAAATGCAACGGAAAATAAATTAGCACGGTAATTTGTTGACAAATGGGGAAAACCTTGCAAGGCAAAAACCCCACAGTGTGCCTGCTCTGATACTACTTGTTGGGTTAAGATAGCTTGACCCCAGTTAATTAATTCAATTTACCCAAGTTGATTAATTAGGTTCAATTTCATGCAAATCGTGAAGGCACCAACAAATCACCAAAAATACTAAATGCAGCGGAAAATAAATTAACACGGTAATTTGTTGACAAATGGGGAAAACCTTGCAAGGCAAAAACCCCACAGTGTGCCTGCTCTGATACTACTTGTTGGGTTAAGATAACTTGACCCTAGTTAATTAATTCAATTTACCCAAGTTGATTAATTAGGTTCAATTTCATGCAAATCGTGAAGGCACCAACAAATCACCAAAAATACTAAATGCAGTGGAAAATAAATTAACACGGTGATTTGTTGACAAATGGGGAAAACCTTGCAAGGCAAAAACCCCATAAGGTGATTTTAAGGTCACCACTCCTAAGAATTCACTAAATAACAATCAAGCGGTTACAAGTATAAGGAATCTTACCAACTACCCTGGCCTATCCCGAAATACCAACCTACAGTTGAACCTTTTTTCCAATACCTAATTGGACTTGATCTTGTAGTAGCCTTCTTTCCTTTAATGCACAACCCTCCAATTTGTGACTAACCCTTTGCATGGATCTCAAGTATGTGACTAACTCCAGCAACTTGAACAATTTTAATTGGCTACAAAGTTCTTCACTTCATTAACAATAAAGATCTGGAAGTACTCAGTTACAAAACCCTATGGCGTACAAACACAGTAGCTTTACATAGAAAAAATAAGTCTCTTGGTCTCTGTATCCATATGTGACGGCTTTTAAAATAAGCGTTATATATGTCTATGATAGTGAGAAAAGAAACCCTAAACAAATCCAAAGCCTAGGCCGAATTTCAAATCTAAAAAACTAAAAATCGTAAATCTTGATAAATCGAGCTACTGTCGAGCTATTTATTGAGCTTCACATTAAGTCTCAATAGCAAGCATCTGTCGAGCTACTGTCGAGACATAATTAACAACTTTTCTTCACTTGTTTCTTGGACCAATCTTCATGTCTTTAATACTTGACTTTAACAATATGTTTCTTGAAGTATTAAACCCATCTTAGATCTATCCAATTACAAGTAAAGTGCATTTTGTCAAAAATTAGTCAATTACAATAAAATATGACCCTAACAATCCCGAAATACCAGCCTATAGTTGAACCTTTGCACCAATACCCAATGGGGCTTGACCTTGTAGTAGCCTTCTTTCCTTTGATGCAAAAATCTCCAATCTGTGACTAACTCTTTTGCACGGATCCTAGTACGTGACTAACTCCAGCAACTTGAATGATTGTTGTTGGCTGCAAAGTTCTTCACTTCATTAACAATAAAGATCAGGAAGCACTTGGTTTCAAAACCCTATGTCGTACAAACACAGTAGCTTCACACAAAGAAAATAGAGTTCTTGGTCTCTATTTTCTGTTTGACGACTCTAAAAGTAAGCTTTTATATATGTTTAGGATTGTAAGAGAAGAAACCCTAAACAAATATATCAACATAGGCCAAAATTTAGTCTGGAAATTTTGAATTTGTAAAGCTCGATAGATCGAGCTAGTGTTGAGCTTGCCCAGTAAATCTTGATAGATGCCATCTGTCGAGCTATCTATTGAGTTTCAATAAAATAGCTTTTCTTCACTTGTTTCTTGGATCAATCTTTACGTCTTTAATACAACCACTTGTTATGTATTAAGCCCAACTTAGTTCTATCCAATTTACAAGTAAAGTGCATTTTGACAAAGGATTAGCTAATCTATATATTACTAAAAGTTGTAGCGTAGCATTTAATGTTGTTACGCTCACGTTGAGCCACGTTAGCAACCTTGTCATTACCAATTTTTTATACAATTTTTTAACATTTAAAGTGAATAAAAATTCTATTATATTACAATCAAAATATCATATTTATCTTATTTTTAACTATTCTTATTTATTATTAAATTTTCAATTCCATTTTAATTTTTCATATCTCCACTACTCCTACTTTAACTTTCTTCAACCTTTCTCATTCCATTTTAACTTTTCATATCCCCACTACTCTCAATATCACTATTATTCTATCCTTTTATCTTCCTTTATTTTTTTTTACTCTTCTTATTCTTATCCTCATACTACAAAATTGTCATTCCCTCTCTTATTCCATGCAAAATTTTCTTTTTTTCCACACATAAAAGGCTCTCTCTCTCTCTCTCTCCCTATTTTTTTTTCTTTAGTATTTGGTATATATATTTTTTATTTTAGTATAATAGGTTGACCATCAAAACATATTAATGCAATACTAGAAGCTCCACCAAATGCATTACCGAAATCAGTTTTAGACTATCAGAAGTCAGTCAGTTTGCTAAAATTGGAATTGACTAGTAATCCAACTTGACCTTTTAGTGAAGGGCAAAGGGAGACGTCATGAAAGACACATTTTGGCATGTATCCCATACATTAGAGCAGAAGTTATTTGCTGCTTGGCTAGATTGGAACGAATTTGCTGAAATAGTGGAGTTGCAAAGTATAGGAATTGGTCTGGGTGTAGAACTAATTGTAAATAGCTCAGCTGAAAATGGATCGCATCTCTATGAACAATGATAACAAAGAATTGAAACACATCATAATTCATACATCCTTTGGGTTGATATGATTTAGTTTTTGTGTTTTATGTTGTTATCTTTTTTATTCTTATTGATTGTTAAATGTTATACTATTGCTTTATAAAGATAGTATATAAAAATATAATGCTATTTTATTGCATGGCATAACTAAAATAATTTGGTGTTTATTGCTATACATTTCATTTTTACTATTTTCTTCTCATCTTATTTTATTTAACAATTAAATTTAGCAACATCCTCCATATCATTAAATTATTTATATTTTGTCTCATTTTAAAAAAAAATTAAACATATAATATTTTATTTAAATTCAATAAATAAAAAAATGTTCTTATAAAGTCTTCCCATGAAATGTTACAATGCATCAATGGAAAAATGAAATACAAAACAAATACCAATTTAGAAACACTCAATTAAAAAAGAAGAAGAGAATATGAAACCAAACATAATATGAAAAAACTAATATTTATGGATATACTAACTTAATGGAAGAAAAATGGATTGAAAAATAAAAATAAACGTTACAGTACATATTTAGTACATTAAAATTATCATCAAATTTGAAAAAAAAAAGATGCCAATGAGAGAGAGAGAGAGAGAGAGAGAGAGAGAGAGAGATTTATGGGTAATAAAGTGTAGAAAAAAATAAAAGAAATCAAACGTCAATTTGAACTGTCAAATAGAAAACAAAGAGGCTAATGGGAGGAGTAAAGAATAAAATAGAGCTAACCTTATGAAGGACATCAAAAACTTTAATTTTACTTTTATTTTGGTCAATTTTATTTATTTTTTATTTTTTTTATTTTATTGTTCTTGCATCTCTACTTTAGGTTGATGAATTTTTGTATTCTTCAGATTTCTACCTGGGTTGATACGATCCATTTTTGTGTTTTAAGTTGTTATCTTTTTTATTATCTTTGATTTTTAAATTTTATTCTATTACATTATAAATATAGTATATAAGAATATAATGTTATTCTATTACATAACATAGCTAAAATAATTTGGTATTTATTGCTATACATTTCATTTTTACCATTTTTCTTTTCACCTTATTTTATTCAAAATTTAAATTCAGCTACATCCTCCGTATTATTAAATTATTTATATTATTTATCATTTTTTTATTTAAAAAATTAAAAATATAATATTTTACTTAAATTCAAATAAATAAAAAATGTCTTATAAAGTATTCCCATAAAACGTTACAATGCATCAATAGAAAAATAGAATACAAAACACATGCTATTTTAGAAACACTAAATTTATAATAATAATAACAATAATATCAAACAAAAAATATTATAAAACAAACTAATAGTTATGGATATACTAACTTCATGGCAGCAAAATGGAATGAAAAATAAAAATAAAAATAAACGTTACAATGCATATTTAGTACATTAGAATTATCATAAAATTTGGGAAAACAATAGGTTGTTAATGAAGAGAGAGAGAGAGAGAGAGAAAGGGATTAGTAAAGAAATCAAACAACAATTAAATAAATTAATTAGTAACCATTAATTAGAAAACAAAGAGGCTGACAGCTAAAGAAGTAAAAAATTAATTAAAGATGACCTTACAAACGTCATTAAAAACTTTACAATGCAATTAAATGAATCATTAAATTCACTTAATTAAATCATATAATCAACAATTAAATACAATCATACAAAATTTAAACTTAAAACTAATCAAACTCTAATCTAGAAAACCATATTTATTATCAAAACTAAAAGGAAGATGATCTTCAGTAATAATAGAAATATATAAGAAATAAAAATGGAAAATTTCAAATCCTTTTTTTGACATTTCATTTAACATTATTTATAAATAATAAAATAAAATAAAAATCCTTAAATGCTTATATTCTTCACACACACGACTTTTAAAAATCTAATGAAATGTTCTAGATTTTAACTCTCATTTAATGCCTCTATTATGAAAATCATCATTCAGTAAAATATGATAATAGTAAGAAACATTACAAATGAAATCATGAAAAAACTAATTAGCCACTATTATTATAAATTGATGTCTTTTTTTTTTTTTTTTTTTTTTTTTTTTTATGCATCTAAGGAAATGAAATGTATAGAATGTACTTATTAAGATATATGTAAAGATTCAGATAAAAAAATATGTAAAGGTTTTTTTGAAAAAAAAAAAGTATATGTAAGGTTTTTATTAATTTAAAAGACAATGAAAAACCAATTTTAATAACTACAACCGTCCTACACTATAAACCAACATAACACTATATTTAATATCCTAAACAAAGAGTTAGGCCATTTTGGATATACACTACTGTAGTTTCTTTAAGATCTTCTCTCCTCTCCTTATGTGTGTTAAAAATACTTAGTATCTTAAAAAAAAAAAAAATCCTAAACAACTTATAAATTACAACCCAAATCAATCATACAATTACCAATCAAAGCATGAACATATAACATGAATTACCTTTGAATTATTGTTTGGAATTTTCACAATTATTGAAAGAGAATCGCCAAATTTAATTTTTAGAAAACATCAAGACAAGGTATAAGAACTTTAATTTTTTTTAACTTTCATAGAAAAAAAATATTACCCAAATTATTTCAACCCTTATGGAAAATAAGGTTTACATGTAGCATGCAAAACGTGTTTAATTGACTAGAGATGTAAAAATTAGTCAACCGACTATTGTAGAATTAAAGTTTCAAAATTTAAATAAAACAATTCTACAATAATAAAAAATTATTTTGCGAGAAATATGATTAAGAAATGCATTACTTTTGTTAAAGTAGTTCAAATTACAAAATAAAAATAATAATAATGAGACCATCCTTGTTAGGGTCTATTTTTGTAATTGGCTAATTTTTGATAAAATGCACTTTACTTGTAATTTGGTAGATCTAAGATGGGTTTAGTACTTCAAGAAACATGTTGTTCAAGTCAAGTATTAAAGACATGAAGATTGGTCAAGAAAAAGTGAAGAAAAGCTGTTCATTAAGTTTTGACAGATAACTCAACAGATGCCTGTTATGAGACTTAATTGAAGCTCGATAGATAGCTCACAGAGCTATCTATCGAGAACTATGATTTCAGAATTTCCAGACCTGAAATTCGGCCCAGTCTTTGTATTTGTTTGAAGTTTCTTTTCTACAACCCTAGACATATATAAGCTTATTTTAAAGGCCGTCACACATGGATACAGAGACCAAGAGCCTATTTTCTCTGTGTGAAACTACTGCATTTGTACGCCAAAGATTTTGTAACCGAGTGCTTCCAATCTTTATTTTGATGAAGTGAAGAACTTTCAGCCAACAAAATATGTTCAAGTTACTGGAGTTAGTCACGTACTTGGGATGTGCAAAGGGTTAGTCACAAATTGGAGGTTTGTGCATCAAAGGAAAGAAGGCTACTACAAGATCAAGTTAATTGGGTATTGGAGAAAGGTTAAACTTAAATTGGTATTTCGGGATAGCAGGTAGTTGGTAAGATTTCTTATACTTGGAACTACTTGATTGTTGTTTAGTGGTTTCTTGGGAGTGGTGACCTTAAAATCACCCGGTGAGTTTTTCCTTGCGAGGTTTTTCCCATTTGTAACAAATACTGTGTCTAAAATATTTTCTCTGCACTTAGTATTTTGGTGATTTGTTGGTGCCTTCACAATTTGCATGCAAATTGAATCTAATAATCAACTTAGGTAATTGAATAATTAACTGGGGTCAAGCTATCTTAACCAACAACTCTTAAAAAATATCATGCGTAGCGCTTGATCCACGACTAGTTACATATAAATATAACCCTAACAGACTGTAATGTATGAAAATATGGGAAGTGAAGCTCGAGTCTTATAAAGTTCTTGTATTCTGGTTTTATTCAAGTGAATTTGTGTAATACATATAGTGTTTAATATAATCAAGAGACATTATAATGTAAACATGGTGTTTGAGGTGTCATTTGGAAGATTGACGGCTGTGAAACTTCATCATTTGTTGTATTCTGTATTGTGTGTGTCGCACACAAATTGGTTTTCCATTTAACCTCACAGTATGCCTGGCCTGTTTTCAGATTCAGTAGATCGGCTTATGTCTAATATGGCAATATATATATATATATAGAGAGAGAGAGAGAGAGAGAGAGAGAGAGAGAGAGAGAGAGAGAGTAATCACATTTTTTTATGGGAGAAGAGTTCAAAACAAAAATTCTTTACCCTACAGTGGAGACGTAAGAAAGAATTATAAACCCACCAAAAAAAAAAAAAAACTATGAGAGGTAGACTAGAGTGGGAAGATCAAAAGGTAAAAGATAGATGATATGTCGGAGAAAGTGGGAAATTAATAAAAAGAAGAAGAGTTAAAAATGAGAGAGTAAGAGCTAAAAATAGGTGGATGATGTGGCACAATAAAAGAGTAACAACATTAAATTCTACGCTTCAGCTTTTAAATATAAATAAACTAGCTGCGAACCCACACGTTGCGCGTGACAATTATTTTTATGGTGGTTTTATTAATTTTTTAAAAAAAATTTAAACTAATTTAATAAAAAGTAATGTATTTCGTAATCATATTTTTATTTATTATAAGAACAATAATAAATCATAAATATAAATTTTGTCGTACCAAAATAAAAACAATACAATTTTCTCAAAAATTCAAAAAACAAGTTCACGAAAATATTCATTATTTAATAAAATTTATTTATAACATTTTGTGAATCATTAAAAAAATATAAAATTTGAAAATTATTCTTTTTAGTTTAAAAAAAAAAAAAAAAACTTTCTCAAACCTTATTTTTTCTGCTTACAATCCAAAACACCGAAAAACATTGTAAAGTTGTGATTTACAACTATTTTGTATTGGCTTTAATTCTGTGCCAAATTTGATTGTAATTTTGTTCAATCTTTTGTACCCTGTATTTTATGTGCAATTTTATTGTAAGGGTTGTGTATGAGAGAGAATATGAAGACTCAAGATAATTGAAGACTAAAGAAGTTTTTGCAGGTAGCCTTCCCGCGAAGTGAAGCACGTGCTCAGCATATGACTAGAATGCGAAGAGTCATGACAGGATGGTGACAGCTGATTTTTGCGAGTGTCTCGCAAGTAAGGCCTTCCTACGAGATACTTGCAAAACATTCTGTTTTGCTATTTTGTCATATCTGATACACCTTATCTCTATCCACACTATATATACCCACATTACCCAAATATGTTAAGAAGTGATTTTTAGAGAGAAAACCCTAGCTACAACCTTTGAGTGTTAGAGATTGTTCTACCCACAATTCTTTATACAATCCATTATGGTTTTCCTCAACTCTTACCTCTCAATTTCCAAATCTTTGAGAAGTTGATAACCCAAACACTTACCACACTCATTCCGAGTGTCAAGTGAGGTTTTGGTGTTGCTGGGAAGTATTGGAAGAAGTCAAGTTTTGGCAGATACAATCAAGCATATTGTAGGATCCAGAAAGCTAAACAAGACATGGTTTCAAGAAGTTTTGTTTGAGTTGGAGCTTGGAGGGTGGCAGAGAGGTTTTTCATCAAGTTCTTTGGTATCCTCTTTGATAACACATCGGTGTGTTATCTTGTATTTGTATTCTTCTTCCCTACTCATTTAGCTTTCATTTTACTACTGTAATTTGATGAATATGGCTTAGAGTAGTTTTATTATTTGTTTACTCGCATTTACTCAATTCCGCACTTAGTTTAAGTTAGAGTAAAATCAACCGAGCTAGTTTTAATTTGAGAGTCTAAACAGCTCTTGTGTTTTCACACATTTTCGAGCTTTCAAACGTAACTAAAAAAATTAACAAAACTTAACAATGATTAATTGGACCAATTAGGAAAACAATTTGTTGATGATAATCTATTAAGGTTATTATCTTTGTTGAAATTGTAATTTCATCCACCCAAAACATATTATCAAATAAAAAATTATTAGCAAAATTTATGAATCAAATTTCTATATATGCATTGTTATAAAATAATAATAATAATTAAAATAAAATGTAAAAGCTAAAATTTGTTTCCCATCCAATATATTTCGTTTGGCTAACATTTGTTTTTCTCTAACTAAATGGCATTATAGAGTACTTCTAATACAATTATTAAAAATACTTTGTCCTCCACATTAAAAAATAAACAAAATTAGTAAAGTCTCATAGTTTAACATCTAAATTGAGCTTTATAAAAAAATCATGCTATGTAATAGAATAAAATCAAATTATCCAAATTATGCTATGTAATAGAATAATATTATATTTTTATATGCTATATTTAATTATTTATAATGCAATAGGATAACATTTAACAGTCAAAGAGAACCAAACAAAATTAAAAAAATGAAATTGCATTAACTCGAAGTAGAGTTTTAAAGAATATAAAAAATTATCAACCTAAAGTAGAGATGCAAGAAAAAAAAAATCCAACAAAAGAGAGAGAGCGAGAGAGAACCTTTTTCTGTGAGGGAAAACTATGCTTAAAATGGAAGAGATAGTGACAGATACATAATAAGAAAGTGTGAATAAGAAAAGTCAAAAATAAAGAAAGATGAAGGAAAAAATGAAAAATGATATTAATGTGGAGGATAGTGGGGAGATGAAAAGGTAAGAGAAAGAGAAATATTAGAGAAGTAGTGGGAAGATGAAAAGGTAAAGGAGGGAGAAAGGTTGGAGAAGTTTAAATATTAAAAATATAAATATTAAAAATAATTATAAGAAAATTGGAAATTAAAAAGATAATGATGTAAATGCTGATATGGCTCAACTAGAGCGTAACAACAATAAATGCTACGTTTCAACTTTTAGATATATATATATATATATAGATATAAATTAAAAAAAAAAAGTAAAATAACTTCAGCTCATACATTTTTAATGCAAATTGCATCCTCTAAATTTGATTGATATTAATTTCAATACTCTAACTTTACTTTCATTTGATTGAGCTTTCTAAGTTTCAAATTTATTCAATTCAGGTTTACTTCTAATTTCTTTAAAAAAAAAAATCATTAAAACAATATTTTTCTCAAGTGAAAAAAAAATCTTTAAAATTGATAAAAATATTTATAGATTTTTAATGTGAGAATCAAGAACACGTCAAAGGATTCACAAGAAAACACGTTTATATTCTTATGATTAATGAAATTGGTTCAAGATTTTGTGAACTCTAGATCATGAACACCAAAGTGTAGATTTAAGTACACAAGACATCAGCACTAAGATACCTTGTGATTGCTCAATTCTTTATAATATAAAATTTTATAAAATGTATAGGGGATTGTTGGATACGTTATAAAAAATTTATAAGTTGAAGGCCCACTTTCTATGATAACTTTACAAAGCCCAAGCCCAGAAACCTATTCTAAAAAACCCAGCATGTTAGGTTGGGGTTGGTGGCAGTAAAATCCCATAAGTCCTCTCTTTCTCTTTCCTTCAACAGTATACCAGTCTCTTTAAAAAATATACAGGTTTCTTATGGTCCGTTTAGATTGAGGAGGGTAGTGTAAAATTGCCCCAAAATTAATATATTTTTAGCCAACTTTATTTTACTTCCCTTTATTTTTCCTCCCTCCCCCCTCAATCTAAATAGGCCCTTATATGTTGTGATTTGTAACATCAACATAAATGAAATTTTCCCTACATACTCTTACTTAAGACATCAATCACACTTTAATGTTTTTTTATATATATTCTCTTCCCACTTGGAAAGGTAAAAACTTTCAAACCTTCAAAGTTGTCATTGTTTTTGAATTTGGGGATTTACTCAGATGGAGATAATTTTCATGTAGAGCACATCCTACATCAAGCTTGCCGTTGCTTAAGTCTAGCTATTTTCCTACTAGACGTACACTACTTTGTTCTATATAAGATTAGCTTTCGAAGATCAAATATACAATACTCTGTTTTTCTTTCACTCTCTATCTTATACTTATAACTTTCTCTTTAGGCATCTAAGATGAGTTCAAAACTCTGTTTGTAAGTGCACACTAATAAATTTGTTATTGTATCCTAAAGAGCAATCAACTGAGCCATCTACACTAACAGAGTCATTCTAATGAAGGCAAAATTACTTCTTAAGGACCATGAATTCAGTTATGTGCCTCAGTTCAAAAAATCCATAAATTTCTTCTTTAAATTCTAGAGTTTATTTATGTCTTGAACCATCTCTTAGTCTGCTTAATATTGAATTTTGTATGCTATTACACTTGTTGATTTTGTTAAGTTAATTTGAGCAAATTCTTGTTTTACTGTATTGATATACTATTGAAATTGATTTATAGCTTTGTTAATTAATTTGAGCAATCTTCGTACACTTTTCAACTAGTAATTGAAGGGAATATACCCGGAATCCGGATATAGTGGCGGCTCTATACTTTCTTTCTAGGGTAGCCATAATAAATTTAAATTATACAAACTCTACTCCCACCAAGACTGAGGCCTCTTAAAATTAAGGAAAATTTTTCTATTTTAATCCCTAATTTTGGAGGCATTTTCATCTCAGCCCTTCTATTTTTATAATTTTTAATATTAGTTTTAATTTTATAGAAATATAAGCTTCATTTTGATCATTGTATGTTTAATAATGTTTCGTTTTGGTCATTACTATTAATGGTGAGAGATAATCAGCTAACCCAAGCCACGTTGTATGGAAGGTTAATATGTGATAGCCCAATACAATTAATTTATAGAGATGGGTTATCGTGGTCAACCTATTCAAGCCTTACTAGTTTGAATAAAATTAATAAGATTATGAGAAGTTTCCAGAAAGAAAGAAGAAAGTTTCTAAATTAGTTCTTCTTTGGGTTAGTTCGAGGATCAATGGTTCATATATTCCCTGAATTTTGGTTACAAGGTTTGCTCTTACAAGATACGAGTTATTCTCTAAATTTTTTTCGTCCCCTCTCCTTAGGAGTCCTTTTTCCTTATATAGTTATTTAGAGTGTATGCTAGCCCTCCACTTATACAACCACTGATCTTTATTTGGATGCTTGTCCATCAGGGCTTCGCTGGAGGTGGTAAAATGTGCTGTAAGCTATGAGAGAACTATTCAAGAGTCATTTAGCCATTAATGTGGCTAGTTGAGTTGGTGTTGTACATTGAATGTGTGGAGATGATGGTTACTTTGCCTGGAAACTTCCCCTCTCCCTTGCAAGTCTCTACTTTCTTCCACGTAATTTTGTCTTTTGGTTTAGGAGGCTTTATCTAAATCCTTCTGAGACTTCTTGGGCTCCTTGGGCAATCGACTTCTTCAATTTCAATACTTGGACTTAGGAGGCTTTATCTAAATCCTTCTGAGACTTCTTGGGCTCCTTGGGCAATTGACTTCTTCAATTTCAATACTTGGACTTTTAATAATGAATTGGGCCTGAATTGATGAAGAGCTTGGCCTTCCTTCTCCTCGGGTCGGACCATGTGGCAATGTTTTGTGTCCAAACCTTAACACTCCCCTTCCCCCCCCAACTATCGTCTAAGAAATAGAAAATGCTAATATGATTAACATAGTGTGTATGTCAAATAATTTTAATTAAAAAAAATCATTTAATTAATATTTAAAAAGACACAGTAACGTACAGATGACCAAAAAAATGTTAGTAGTCAAACATTTATTTATTTATTTTTTCTCTTCGCTCTGACAAAGCCGATTACTAGACCACTATTGCAGTCTCCACTCACCTAGCTGCCGCCAATTCAATTGCCTTTAAGGAATTCTCAAAAAAAAAAAAAAAAAAAAAATTGCCTTTAAGGAAAGTAGCGTACGCTACTTTTAGAGAATTGTGTCTGGTTCTAATATATATTTTCATTAATAAAAAAATGGTTTATTGCGAGGGAAACGAGTTTGTTTGGATAGGATGTACAAGGAAGAAGGAAAAAATTACTCACACTTACGTTATACTTAATAAGACTAACCTAGTAACAATTATGGTTCTTTATAGTTATTAATAAATTTGGATTAACTAATATGCTCAACCTAGCACACACCCCACATAACACATACTCGAACAATATTAAATCAACTTGGGATCAAAATTTATCAATTTGTTATCTTTATGTTTATATAGGTGTGTTGCCAAAAAAATACTAAATGAAAAGAAAAGAAATTGGAATAGATTTCTTTTTAAAATTATTTTATCCTTTTACTTTTTTATGTAGAATTTTTATTAAGACGCTCATGCAGATGTGGCTTTTTTAAATATCCAATATCAAGTTATCAACTAAATGTTTTTATTATTATTTTGTTAACTCTTAGCTACCTTATTTTTAAGAGTGAGCATTCTGTNATTATTGACCCATTTTTTCGGAATAGCCAAGTGAAGCAAAGTCAGTGTGAGATAAAAATAAAAAATAAAAAAAAAAATAATATAGAAGAAAATATGAGAAGAGAAGTGAGAAAGGGCATAAAGCCACTAACAGAAACATGGTGGAAATGCAAAAATTCTAGGATGTGATTTCATGTAAAAATGATAGACAATTAATTATAATCTACCACATAAAATAGTCATGGAAAAGGGATTCAAGTCCTCTAGATTTTCTAGGGTATTCTACCAAATAGATTTCCTTAAATCTTAACCATTCTTTAATGATTTAATGGTCTAGATTTTCCCATTATAGCATTCCATTAACAATAATCTTAAGGGCATGCTTGGTAGACTGTAATAGATGTTATAACGTAATAATTATTCTTAAGGTTTAGTTATTCTTTAGTTTGGTTATGTTTTTATTATAAAGAATAATCATTCCTTATTAATAGATATTCTTCAAAATGAGGAATAATTATTCCTCTTTAAAAGTTTGTATTAGCTATTCTTTAGTAAGTGTAATAATATCAAAACTTAATATATTTTCAAATAAACAAACTTTCTATATACATCTAATAATTATAAAAATAAACAATCATAAAAAATAACATATATCTCTCTTAAATTTAAAAATAACAATTTTTAAGGAAATATAATTGTATGAGTAAGATATTTCCTAAAATAAATTTTAATTTACATTCTAATGTTATAACTCATAACCAAACTCATGAATAGGTTTAGTTATTACATTACAACACGCTTTATTACTAGTAATAAATATTACAATTCTTGTTGTAATTCACATTCAGTGTACCAAGCGTACCCTAACTTCTTCGTAGACACATCATCCAAAGTATATTTTGGCCACATAAAAGATGGTAAAAAGAATCATACTACAATTTCTTGATAAGCAGATATATAGGGGAACTTTAGAACTCTTCTCTTTTTATTTTGTACTAGAAGTAGAAAGACAGTAAAAAGGCTCACAAGTGTTTCCTTATGCTGAAAATTACAAACAAGAAAGCTTTGAATTGACGGGGAAGTGTGGAACCAGAATTGTGGTCTGAACTTCTGTTTTAATGAAACTAGTATATAGCCTCGTGCTACCGCACGGGAATGGATATATTATTAATCATGAGTTTATTCATATTTAAAAGACTCAGTTAAGTCTAAATTCATATTATTAACCAGAAAATTTCATTAACAAAACTTAGCAGTATATATATTTTACACAGAAAGATGAACCTTTGTGACAATGTTTATCCAAAAGATCCATTCACGCTTTTGAATCTTCAATCTCTATTGGTGATTGAAATTTTCGTAGCTTAAAAAATTTAAAATTAAAAAAAAAAAAAAAAAAAAAAAACCCTCAGAGTTGTACTCATTTTGTAGTTTTACAATGGGTCATTTTGTAACATGATGGGCATTTGTATGAAGAAAAAACTTCTGAAGTTCCATGGCTGATAAAAGAAATTCTCTCCAATCTCTTTTTGTAGAGAGATGGGTTTGTGAGTATTTTTATACATCCTTCATAGTTGTATTATCACGAAGTAGGTCCAACAGATTTAGATTGATACTACTGATTCCCAAAGTATGAGTGTATAATGTGTTATTAATTTCATTTCATTGGATTCTGCACATGACAGCAAAATTAAAAATAATTAGATTGTACACGTGTATAGTAAAATTGGACTCCAATTTCAGATTCTAATTGAACAATTGGAATGATAATATATGATAGTAAAAACAATAGAAAAATTCAAATAAAATTTCGGATTAAATTGTAACAATTTGAATAAAAAATTCCAGTAGAAAGACAGGGTGGAGTGATCCACTCTAAGAAGGCGACCAAACTTGTGTAAATATAGAATAATAAATCTCTCTCCGAAAAATTTACATTATTCATAACCTTTACCTTCACTGAAAATTTTAAAAACATAGTGACTCACATCTGCCATCCAGACATCTACAGCTGGGTCCTCTCCAATTTGCGTGAGATTCCATTGATCACTAAGTTCCTTTGCAGCCTCCAAAAGTATCATCAATCGGTCCACAGCAGTGCTTTCTTCATTGTTATAGGTGTCAAACCTGAACAAGAAGCTAAATATAAGGATAGTGAATTTAGGCATAATATGCATCTAACCACATATTAGCAATTTATAACAAATGTAAAGATACAAACTTTGTAAGTAAATAGTAAACAAAACTCAGTGTTAGAACTAAGAAGAAAACACTTTAATCCGAAACTCAGTGCAAATGTAAATATGCAAACTTTGTACGCAATTTATAACAAAGATGCAAATTTTGGCTTTGCTATCTTTTTGGAAATTATGCAATCTACCCAAACCAAGTTCTTATCACCGATATTAATCTCTTTGGTTTTCACGTTTGACTACAAAATCAAGAAAAAACTTAATTAGCACAGTAACGCACTTGACCCGACACATAGAAGTGGTTTTAATGAGAATGAGCCCACATACATTTAACTACATGATACAAAATTCAACTTCAATTTCAGATTCTAGACACATGGCACAAAATTAGAACTCTAATTAGGAATTCTAATTTGAGTTTCTCTTTACTTCACCTATTATTATATATATAGATTAGACTTCAGAGGCTGATTCAGGGCACCTCCTCCATCACTGGACACACGAGAAGGAAGATGAAAGCAGCAGCAGATGGATGATAAGAATCCCATGCTCTTTCTCTGCCTCTATACCACTGATCTCTTCCTCTCAAGGATTGATGCTATATCATTGGCCACTTCAATTTACCAAAAGGTCTATGTGAAGCAATGTTTGCTTTTCTAATATTTTTCCTTTTAGTCAATGCTTGTGCTATGACTTACAAGTTATGACCAATGGCTTTTTTTTCTTTTTTCCTTTTTCTTTTTTAATTTATCTATGGAAAAATTTAATGAATATCCTGATCACTTTAGTTTTAAAAAAAAAAAAAAAAACTTTTTTTAAAAAAACTATTAGAAAAAAAAAACTTTTTTTATATAGCTTTTATATTTCTCATAAAAGTTGTATCAAAACTTTTTTTAAAAAGCTTATTTATGATTGCGATCAGCTCTTTTTTTGTCAGGATGGCATATTGATAAATAATAGGTTATGTTTCACTCTAGGAGAACTTATTTGCATTAATTTATTAATATATAAAGAAAATTAATAAAAGTACAGTTATACCAAAAACAAAAATGAAACCTTACACTCTATTTGTTTCAATGGAAAACCTTGTATAAAGATAGTTTTCACTATTTTCAAATGTTTAGTAGTATCAGAAAAAATAAGTTAAAGGAAAGCTATTTTGGTTAACAAGAAAAATATGGCTTATTTTTAGAATTTGTTTTCCACTAATACTTTTTTGGAAAACAACAGTATCTCACAATAAGTTAAATAAGGAAAGTTAAGAGATTATTTTTCAACTTATTTAAGGTTGCTACTAAACATAAAAAATAAAAAATAAAAAAAGAAGAAGAAGAAGAAGAAGAAGAAGAAGAAGAAGAAGGTAGTTTTATAAATAAATAAATAAAAAATACTTTTTGAAAAATGACTCATTTTAAAAACACTACTCGCAACACAGGAATATCTGATTATTTTGAAACGAAATGTAATTGTAAACACTCGATTTTGCACCCATAATTTAATCTTGGAAGATGACTAGAGTGACCATTCATATACCCAAAATTTAGAGTTGTATTACATGCATTAATTCATTCATTGCATATAATAAAAATGATCTTGAGATTCTAACAATGCGACAGTATGCCCAATTCCCAAATCGGACCATCGGATTGAAAGATATCACGAGATCAAGTTTTCAGTCTGCATGCATTGTATGGGGTGAAGCCGATCACGTGTGATTAGTTGAAATTAATTTTGATTAGTTAATGATTAAAATTAATTAAATGAATTTATGTGATTGGTGAAGTATTTCTCTTAAAGTAAGATTTGTTGCATAGGATTAAAACAAATAAGCTGATAATATTTAAAGACTGTAGATAATGAGGCTTTTAGGATAATTACATTCAAAATAATTATTTTAAAAATCCTAATTATCACTTTGGAATGAGGTTTATCATGAAAATAACTCTTACATTCGTCCAAATACAGTTTTAGAGTTGGAAAACACTTCAAAAACGTGCTAATCAAGTAGCAGATTTCAGATTCACAATCCAAGGAACTTTTGGCATAGTATAACTCAAAATTAGGATTAGGCTATTTCTGGAAAAGTTGTAATGAATCGAATTTCCCTTCAGCAATCAAACTTTCATCTTAATCCGAATTTTGAGTAAAACGATATGATCAAAATACTGAAGCTTGTTTTGATCTAAAAAATCAGCTTACTCTTATCCAAATCTTCTTCTTTTTTAGGATTTTTTCCCCATACGTTTTTTGCTTATTTTTTTAAGCATTCCAACCTCTATAAATAGGGGAGGCCTCCCAACATTCAGCACACTTTCTAACCCCTCCCCCCCCATTTTTTTTTTTTTTTTTTTTTTTTTTTTAAATTTATCCGTGGAAAAATTTAATGAATATCCTGATCACTTTGATTTAAGAAATACTTTTTTTTTAATTATTAAAAAAAAAAAAAACTCTTTTATATAGCTTTTGTATTTCTCATAAAAGTTATATGAAAACTTTCTTTAAAAAACCTATTTATAATTGCGATTGGCTCTTTTTTTGTCAGGATGGCATGATGATAAATAATAAGTTGTGTTTCACTCTGGGAGACTTATTTGCATTAATTTATTAGTATATAGAGATGTAAAGTTGTTATTTACAACTATTTGTTTTGTTGGCTTATATTTCGTGCCAAATTTGATTGTAATTATATTCAATCTGTTGTACTCTATATTTATTATGAGATTTCTTTGTAAGGGTTGTGTGATAGAGAGAGAGTGTGTGAAGACTCAAGCATTTGAAGACTGAAGATTTCTTGTGGGTATATCGCGACTTAGCTACCCGCAAAATGAATCATGTGCCCTGCACGTGCTAGAATGCGAAGAGTCAGGTCAGATGGAGACAGCCGTGTCTCGTGAATATCTCACAGGTAAGGCCTTCCCGCGAGAGGCATTCTGTTCTGCCAGGCTATCCAATCTAATACCCACTTTCTGTGCCTACACTATTTATACCCACATTACCTACAAATGTTAAGATAAACCTCTGAGAGAAAATCCTAGCAAAACACCTTAAGAGTTAGAGATTGTTATACCCACAATCCTCTACATATTTCTTTTGGGAATTTTTTCATCTCCTACCTCTCTATTTCCATATCATTGAGAGGTTGATAGCCCAAACACTTACCACACTCTTTGAGAGTGTCAGGTGAAGTTTTGGTGCTGCTGGGAAGTATTGGAAGAAGCCTGGAATGGCAGATGCAACATGGAGCTTGTTGCGGGATCTGGAGAACTAGACAAGACACGGTTCCGAGAAGCCTTATTGGAGTAGGAGCTTAGAGGGCTTAGGTACAGAGGGTATATTAGGCTTGGAGGGTCTCTTGCTCACCTTTGTATCCTAACTGATTGTCTAGTATATCGATTTCCGTTTGGAGGGCGACAGAGAGGTTTTTCGCCGAGTTCTTCGGTTTCCTCTTCGATAATACGTTTCAGTGTTATCTGTGTTTGCATCTCTCTTCCCTACTCTTGTTCATTTCCTTTTTACTGATGGGTTGCTTTAAATATGGATTAGAGTAGTTGTTTTGCTTATACGCTTGTGTTTACACTATTCTGCACTTAGTATTAAGTTAGTGTAAAATCAACCAAGCCGTAACTTTAATTTGGAGGTCTAAACAGCTCGTGTGTCTTTCAACACTTTTTCGAGCTTTCAATTGGTATCAGAACGGATACACTCGCTGTGGTTTAAATACCTGAGTATGATCCTTGACCCTTTTTAAGATGGATAGGTCTCAATCCCTAAATGTTCAACTATTTTTTTATGGTAACAATTACGCTTTCTGGAAAGTCAAAATGAGAGCATTTTTGTGCTCTATTGATGATACCGTTTAGGATGCGGTTGAAGTAAGTTGGACTAAGCCAGAGGCTGCTAAATCCACTTGGGATAAAGCAGCTCTTGCGGCAACTAACGCTAACAGTAAAGTTTTAAATATTATTTTATGTGGTATGTCTCCAGATGAATTTCACAGGATCTCTCACATGACAATTGCCAAGAAAGCTTGGGAGATTTTGGAGACGACCTATAAAGGTATAAAGAAAGTTAAGGACACAAAGCTCCAAATGCTTACCACCAAATTTGAAGAGCTCAAGATGGGTGATGATGAATCTTTTGATTTGTTCTATGGAAAGCTCAATGAAATTGTTATTGCTAAGCTCAATCTTGATGAGAAGATTGAAGATACTAAGGTGGTGGGAAAAATCTTGAGGTCCTTGCCTAAAAGCTTTAGAGCAAAAGTCACAGCCATAAAAGAAAGTAAAGACTTGGATGAGATCAAAATCTAAGAGCTAATTGGGTCTTTCCAAACATATGAATTGGGATTGCCTTCCCATAAAACGAGTAAATCGTTTGCTCTCAAAACCATCACCAAAAGAATGGATGATTCATCCGAAGAAGATGGTGCGGAGAAGGAAGTAGCATTTCTTGCGAAAAACTTCTGCAAATTTCTGAAGATGAAGAACAGTGGGAAACCATTCAACAGAGGGAAGTTTTCATCTTCAAGAGGTGATAGGAAAGAGTTTATGAGGAAAGAGGGGAAGGATTCTCAATCTTCTTCAGATATTGTGTGTTATGAATGCAATGGCCATGGACATCTCAAGAAGGAGTGTCCCAATTTCTTAAGAGGGAAAGGCAAGGCGTATGCCACAACGCTGTGATGGAGAAGGAAACTACTCCGCCTTTATGACCATCACTCATAATGAGTCATAGGAAGACTTGAAATTGCTGGTACATGAACTAGGAGATCATAGTGATGAAGAATCAGTAGGAGGAGCTAAAGAAAATGACGTTGAGGAAGATGATAACACAGCCAGTCTTCAAGAAAATTACAATTCCCTTCTTGAGAAGTCTGGAGAATACACAAGGGTAGCCAAGGCGGCTGTGAAGAAGGTGAAGAAAGCTGAGGAGGACTATAAAAGTCTTATAGTGCTTTATAAAGATGCCAAGTGTGAAATAGAGACAATGAATGGTGAGCTGACTGAAGCTTATTCAAAAATCAAATTTCTTGAGCTAGAAGTAGTACAAGCAAATGCAAAGATAGAAAGAGTATCCATGAAGAAGCTAGAAGAGGTTATTTCATCTCAAAAACATTTTTCAAATAAGTTCGAGTTGGGATATACCGGAGGAAGTAGCTCATCAGACAATGTTGCCAGAGATGTGAGATTTTGTGAAAGCCAAAGAGCCAGTTGTAGTTGCCCCTACTCCTAAGAAAATAAAGGATGAAAAGAAAAAGAATGGAGCTGAGCAACGAATGTTGAATAAGCCTCATATTCAAACTGTGGTTAAACCTAAAGTTCAAAGGAAATCACCTTCAAACTTGCAAAGAGGTCCAAGAACTCAACATTTCTGTCATTTTTGTGGACTTCAAGGACACACAAGACCAAACTGCCATAAGCTGAAAGCATTAAAGAATGCAAGTGTTCAGAGGTCCATATAGCCCTAAAAGGGACAAAAGGAGTTGGACTGATGAGCAATCAAGAAATCGAAATGGTGATTTCAGCATGGTAGACGTAATGAAAATGATTGATGCTTTCACCACTTACTTGGAGAGCTTTACTAGATGGCATGGTGGACGTACCCAATCCATTAAGGATATCATCCCAAACGCAAGTGCTGTATGGGTGAAAAGTGGTACACATGCATAAGCATTTTCACATGTCCATGCATTAATTCTTTCAATGTTTGGGGACTTTTGTTGTTGCATCTTATCATGCATTGTCTTTATTTGATAGCATGTTTCTTTTTCCTATTGGCTTGTGCCTGTTTTTGTTTTGTTGATCTTTCTTTATTTCGGTTTGTTTTTTAGTGTGCTCAAAAAATTCAAAAAACCCATAAAAATTGAAAAATCTTCAAAAAGTTTGATCGCTTGTGTTGTGCTTATTACATGTGACTTTGGCCTAGTACATTTGTACTAATGATGTAGTGCATTTATAATCTTAGCTTGATATGTATGCACTCATTTCTATGTGGAAGAAATCTTGAAAACTATGTGTGATTGTTGTAAATAGATCTTCAAGCTTGTCATGAATGATTAGTCAATAGTCTTGATTCTTGCATAGACTTGTGTCTATATCTCTTCCCACTTTATTTTTATGTTTTTGCAAAAAGAGCTTACTAAATGTAAATCTCAAAATGAAAAAAGATATCGAGCTGTAAAAGTCTGTCGCATATACTAGTATTTAACTAAGAAAAAGGAAAAGCGACTTGTATTTTGAAATGTATGGTGCTCAAAAAGTCAAAGGCTAATTCTAAATGTTGATATATCAAAAATATCATGCACCGATCTCAAAAAGGAGATGTATCATCCAAAATGGATAAAATGTAATCAATTTATGATTTGTGCAGAAGTCAAATGAAAAGCTTCTAAGCTATGTAATCAATTTGTGGGAGGTCATATATGCTCATTTCTATAATTGAGATAGTCCACTTGATTTCGTATCAGTTGTTTATGACTCGATTGAATTGATCATTGAAATTTCACTCTGGTCTAAGGACTATTTCACACTTGACACTCACCCATAACACCCAAGACTTTGATTCAATGAATTCTTATCTCATTTGTGTGATTGTACATATTCAAATGTGATGTGTATACTCAAATACTTGTTGATCAACCTCAAAAAGATTTTTGAGTGTTTTATTTGTTATTGAAAGTGATTTTATACTTTTGTGCTCTTTGTTTTTGTTCAAAATGCATTTTTGTATTTTTCTTCAAAAACTGGTTCAGATTTGTTCTCATGAGAAGCTCGCGACTTAGAGCTTCCCACGAAAAAGGCTTGAGGGAAATAATTTTTTTCATCTTGTCACACAAAAACTCTCGTGACTGTGTCGTGACTACCTTGCGACCAACAGCTTCTTGAGAAATACTGTTTGGCTAAAACTGGATTTTTTCAAAATCAAACAGATGCTACCATGACTGTCTTGCGACTGTTTCGCAACCTAGAGCTTCTCGTGAAAGCTTATGTGCTTCAGTGGCCATTCTCGCAACTGTCTCGGTACTCTCTAACCCACGAAAAACGCGTGTTTTCAGTATTTATGTAGTAGATGTGACAATTTTTCAAATCATACTCTTTCCCTCGCTAAGTCCTTCTTGAACCTCTCTCGACCCAAAATCAAATTTCTCTCAAACCCCATCATTCTCAAGCATTTTTTTCTGCATTTTCATCTTCAAGGTATGTTTTCTAAAACATTTGCTTCATATTTTTCTTCATTTATGCATAAATTTATGTTAGGGTTTTGAAAATTGGGAATTTTCAAAAAATTGGGTTGGGTTTCCTTTTTAAGCGAAAATTTTTCAAATTCTTTGATTGGGCTGAGTCCCATTTGCTGTTTGTGCATTTGTGTTGGCCCTTTTTGGCGTTTTAACTTGTATTGAGGCTAGATTTCACTATGTTCATGCATTGTTCATACTTAGAGTACATGTGTGCATGCTAGGTGTTTGACAAAATGTCCGAGTGACATTTTTGTACTAAATTGGATTCAAGTGACTTCAATTTATGGGTTTATACTTATTTGACCTTGCTTTATTAGTTTTTGGTCTCTGTTTGTGTGTTTCACACTCTTTACCCATATTGCACACACTAGGCACACACCTAGGCACCCCTCATGCATCTGGTGTTGCACCCTTATGCATCACCACATGCACACACTTGCATCAGCACATGCACAGAGACGCACACACATGCACAGTTACTTGTTTTCATGCTTTGTGTTTATGTTCTCTTGTTTTTTTTTTTTTTTTGTATTTAGCATGTTGTTTAGAGTTAATTATGCTCTATTTTAAGTTTTATTTCATTTGTTTTGGAACTAACTTGAATCTAATCAAGTTTTGTGTTCTGGTTTGTGTTTGTGCTCTTGTTTTCTGTCTGCTTTGTGAAATTGTGCAGATGTCTCCCACTAAGCATGCAGCCTCCAAGAAATCATCCTCAAAGTGTGCACGCACTGATTCTGATAATTTCAAGTCTGCTGAAGCTGATATGAAGTATAATGACTTCTACAAGGACAAGACGATCATCATGGAAAGGGTGGTTCAGTTAGAAACTCTTGAGGACACATTCATCCCTAAGGTGTTCAAAGACAGGACTTGGACCAAGCTGTTGAATCTAGTTGGAGTTGTTTATTATGAGATAATCAAAGAGTTTTTCTCAAATGCAACTGTCGACCGAGGTCGTATCGAGTGTTGGGTAAGGCACAAAGAATTTGTGATTACAAGAGAGATCATCCAAGATTTTTTGGAAGTTCGTCCTCCATCTCAGCCAATTACAATGGCATATGAGGACAGATTGGGCTCTATTGATGAGATGATTAAAATTCTTGGTGGCGAGCCGAAGAAATCATCCATGAACACAATCAAATTTTCTCCAGAAATGAGGACACTAAGTTATGTGATGATTCATAATTTGTATCCGATCACCAACCTCACCACACTATCTGCTCCAAGAACAAGATTCATGTATGATCTCTTTACCCATAAAGAGATAGATATTTGTTGTCATATCATCCACGTGCTGAAAAGGAGCATTACAAAGTAGAATTCAAGGACAATAATGCCCTTTCCCTCTTTGATTATGGGATTAATTACTAAGGCAAAGCTCAAAATTCCCAGTGGCCTCATAGTAGTTTAGAGGGATTATCCCATTGGTGGTCATACATTGACTAGGAGCACAACACACATCAAAGGCTCTAAGACTAGTGTGCATACGATACCACAACCGCAGGTTCAGCAGGAGGAATGTGACACAGAAGATGAAATAGAGCGCTTTACTACTACTCTAGAGTCATCAGATCAGCTCTCAGCATAACCATCATCTTTTGCACCAGCATGAGGACCAGATAGACTAGATCGTCTCCTACAGAAGGTAGACCAAATGGTCATCATGTTAGACTCCCATGTGCAGCACACAGCGACCCATTTGCATACGTCTAAGGACAGATAACTGCTTCGTCTTCCCAGATTAGTGACTTGTCCACGACGCACGGATTAGATTCCGAGTCTGATCAGTTCTAATCTCTTTGGCCATTCCGGTCAAAAAGGGAGAGAAATTTTGAGGGGGAGCTGAGGAAGAGCTTGCACAGTGTTAGGGGGAGCATAGTTTTAGACTTATAAGCATTGGTTATTGGTTCTTAAACGGTTTAATTTGTTTATGTTTTATGCTTATAGTTTTTACTGCTTTTGTTTAAAACTTAAATACTCTATTTTAATCTCAGTTTTATTTCAATTTATTTTGTGTTTATCTTAATGCTTTTGTAGCATTTTTTTTTGTACTTTTAAGATATTGCTAATATGTCTTAAGTACCTCACTCTTATGCCCTAGTAGGATCTTTTATCCTAGATGCAAGTACTTAGTGTATTGTGCATTGGTTGAGTGTTGGACATGCAATTGATCATTTGGATTGTTCTTAATTGCATTGCGTGTCCAGATGAGCATTTACTTGCTAAATATTCATTGTAGTCATTCGTTAATGACTGGTTCCTTTTTGTTTGATCAAGATACGCTTGCATGTTATGATGTGCTTACAAACTTGATCATACTTTACTTGCTCCGTACTTACAAACTTGATCGTACTTTACTTGCTCATGTACGTACCTTGTATTTAACTTGTCATAAGCTTAATGAAAGTTTTGTTTAAGTGCAAGTGTTTCAGGTAACTAGTATATGCTTGCAAGTGCTTCACAGCTTCTAGATTATGTGTGAGTGAGTTTGGCCATTGTTCTCAAACTCAAGTTTAAGTCTACAGTCTGTTTTAGGGGTTTTGTCATGGAATAGCCAAAGGGGGAGATTGTAAAGTTGTTATTTACAATTATTTGTTTTGTTGGCTTATATTCCGTGCCAAATTTGATTGTAATTATATTCAATTTGTTGTACCCTATATTTAGTGTGGGATTTCTTTGTAAGGGTTGTGTGATAGAGAGAGTGTGTGTGAAGACTCAAGCATTTGAAGACTGAAGATTTCTCGCGGGTATATCGTGACTTAGCTACCTGCGAAATGAATCATGTGCCCTGCACGTGCTAAAATGCGAAGAGTCAGGCTAGATGGAGACAGCTGTGTCTTGCAAGTATCTCGCGAGTAAGGCCTTCCCACGAGAGGCATTCTGTTCTGCCAAGCTGTCCAGTCTAATACACAATTTCTGTGCTTATATTATTTATACCCACATTACCCACAAATGTTAAGGTAAGCCTCTGAGAGAAAACCCTATCCAAACACCTTGAGTGTTAGAGATTATTATACCCACAATCCTCTACACATTTGTTTTGGAAATTTCCTCATCTCCTATCTCTCCATTTCCATATTATTGAGAGATTGATAGCCCAAACAGTTACCACACCCTTTGAGAGTGTCAAGTGAAATTTTGGTGCTACTGGAAAGTATTGGAAGAAACCTAGAATGGTAGATGCAACATGGAGCTTGTTGCGGGATCTGGAGAACTAAACAAGACACGGTTCCGAGAAGTCTTAGAGTAGGAGCTTGGAGGGCTTAGGTACAGAAGGTAGATTAGGCTTGGAGGGTCTCTTGCTCACCCTTATATCCCAACTAATTGTCTAGTGGATCAATTTCCGCTTAGAGGGTGGCGGAGAGGTTTTTCATTGAGTTCTTCGGTTTCCTCTTCGATAACACATCTCGGTGTTATCTATGTTTGCATTTCTCTTTCCAACTCTTGTTCATTTCCTTTTTACTATTGGGTTGCTTTAAATATGGATTAAAGTAGTTGTTTTGCTTATACGCTTGTGTTTACACTATTCCGCACTTAGTATTAAGTTAGTATAAAATCAACCAAGCCGTAGCTTTAATTTGGAGGTCTAAATAGCTCGTTTGTCTTTCAACACTTTTCCGAGCTTTCAAGAGAAAATTAAATAAAAGTACAGTCATACCAAAAACAAAAATGAAACCTTACACTCTATTTGTTTCGATGGAAAATCTTGTATAAAGATAGTTTTCAAGTGTTTAGTAGCATAAAAAAAAAATAAGTTAAAGGAAAGCTATTTTGGTCAACAAGAAAAATATGGCTTATTTTAAAATTTGTTTTCCACTAATATTTTTTTTGGAAAACAACAGTATCTTACAATATGTTAAATAAGGGAAGTTAAGAGATTGTTTTTCAACTCATTTAAGGTTGTTACCAAACATTAAAAAAGAAAAAAAAAAGAAGAAGATAGTTTTATAAAAAAAAAAAAAAATTTGAAAAATTACTCATTTTAAAAACACTACTCACAACGCAGGAATATCTAATTATTTTGAAATGAAATGTAATTGTAGACACTTGATTTTACACTCATAATTTAATCTTTGAAGATAGCTAAAGTGACCATTCATATAATCAAAATTTAGAGTTGCATTACATGTATTAATTCATTCATTGCATATCATTAAAATGATCTTGAGATTCTAACGATGCGACGGTATGTCCGATTCCCAAATCGAGCTATCGGATTGAAAGATATCACAAGATCAAGTTTTCACGATTTGCATGCATTGTATAGGGTGAAGCCGATCATGTATGATTAATTAAAATTAATTTTGATTGGTTAATGATTAAAATTAATTAAATGAATTTATGTGATTGGTGGAGTATTTTTTTTAAAGTGAGATTTGTTGCATGGGATTAAAACAAATAAGTTAATAATATTTAAAGACTGTAGATAATTAGGCTTTTAAGATAATTACATTCAAAATAATTATTTTAAAAATCCTAATTATCACTTTGAAATGAGTTTTATCATGAAAATAACTCTTAAATTCATCCAAATACAGTTTTAGAGTTGGAAAACACTTCAAAAACGTGCTAATCAAGTAGCAGATTTCAAATTCACGTTCCAGGGAACTTTTGGCATAGTATAACTCAAAATTAGGATTAGGCTATTTCTGGCAAAGTTGTAATGAATCAAATTTCCCTTAAGCTATCAAACTTTCATCTTAATCCGAATTTTGAGTAAAATAATATGATCAAAATACTGAAGCTTGTTTTGATCTGAAAAATCAGCTTACTCTTATCCAAATCTCATTTTTCTTTTTACCCCATACGTTTTTTTGCTTATATTTTTAAGCATTCCAACCTCTATAAATAGGGGAGGCCTCCCAACATTCAGAACACTTTCTAACCGCCCCTTTTTCTGGCTCTTCTCTTCTGATTTTTCAAATCCCCTTATGTTAAAGACATTTTGGAGGCTCTTGCCTTAGGAATTTCTTTTTTGTAAGTAAAGTATTTTAGGCTTCAAAGAGTTGAATAAATTTGTTTGAATCCTAAAATATTCTTTCAACTAAAAGAGCATGCTCATGCAAGAGGTATTCTTTTCTTCTTCTTCTTTTTCTTTCTTTTCTTCTCCATTAGTTTTATTGATGATGCATGAATATGTTTAACATGTTTTATTATTTCTTGCTCTTAATGTATAATTACCATGTTCTTCTTGAATTTTTCTTTAACATGTTCATCAGATCTGATTTTTTCTAAATTCAAAACTGATCTGTATTTTCATTAAATACAGATCTGATTTTTTTAAAACACAAAACTAATTTGTATTTTCATTAAATATAGATTTGATTTTTTTAACTCCAAAACTGATTTGTATTTTCATTAAATACAGATCTGATTTTTTTAGAAAAGGTTTTCTTTGACACAAAACTGCAGATTTTGAAATTTAATGAAAGGACTGAAAAGTAGGTGGTAGTTTTTTTTTATGAATGTGATGCATGCGTAATAAATTCATCGTATGAATGTGGATCCTCATTCAAAAAGCTTTTTTGTTTTTTTAATTATTCATAAAAAACAGATCTGATTTTTCTTGATAAAATCACATTTCTTTACTTTTATACAAAAACAGATATGATACTTTTTACAAAATCTGATTCCTTTTATTCATAAAAAACAGATCTGATTTTTCCTGATAAAATCACCCTTGTTTAATTTTACACAAAAACATATCTGCTTCTCTTTAACAAAAATCTTATTCTTTCTTTTACATAAAAAAGATCGATTTTTCTTTACAAATCAAATTTTCTTTTATACACAAAATAGATCTAAATTTTCTTAAAAAAAGAGGACACATCCATAAGGTAAATTTATTTGAATTAATTTTAGTCAAGTGTTTGTCATGTATGTTTAACATATCATTCACATCATGCGAAAGAGGGTATATTGGTCATTAGAGTCTAGAAGACCAAACTGTCTTGGTGGAATGGGTGCCTAACACCTTCCCATTCCGTAACCTAGCCCCCAAGCTTAAGATTTTTGGATAGGTAGATTAGTGTTTTGTCTTGCTTTAATTTTGGCAGATTATAACTAGGACCAAAAGTTTTGTATTCTTTTGCATAGATTGTAATTAGGACCTAAAGCCTGGTGAGATTTAATTTACCAAAATTGTACTTGTCTTTATTCAATCAATGACATTCGAAATATTTTGATCATGTAATTTGTATTTATTTTTTCTTATTTTTTTGTATAAAAAATAAGTGACGACTTCACACCACTTACCCAAAAAGAGAGGTACCCTTAAAAGCACCCAATCTCTTTTTTGAGAGTATCCAATTTTCCCAGCCTCTCACAATGTAATATATAATTTATTTTAAAAAAAATCATAAAATTATATATTTGGATTAATAATCGATCTATAACAAAACGTTTTCTCATGGGAGAATTTCATTTTCATTTTTATATAATTGTTTACCTAACAAACAAAGGGCAAGTGTTTTTTTAAAGTAATGAATTTTGTGTTTTCTATAAATAAAAAATTATATATATTTTTTACTTTATTTTATATTAAGATTTTCATCTATTCATATTATGAGCCAATTTGCTAGTGATAGTATATTGTGTGGATTAAAATTTTCCAATTATGACATTTAGAAAAGATTGAATGAGAAAAATAGCTTTTTCCCATTATTAAAAAATTTTAACATGTGGCATCCTACTTTAATAATATATATCTTTTAAAGTATACAATGTATAATCCTAATCTCTCTTCTTGAATACATTACTTATCTCAATACATCCATAAAAATACATTGAATCAAAACAAACCTATATGAAGATACTTTGCAAAAAAAAAAACTAAATGTCTTAACAATCATCGCTTTGCAAAATGTCATATCAATCATTGCTTAACAATGATTAATTTGATCGATTGGGAAAATAATTTGTTATATATAATCTATTAAGATTATTTTCTCTGCAGAAACTGCAAATTTGTCCACCCAAAGAGATTATAAAATAAAAAATTATTAGCAAAATCTCATAATTAAGTTTCTATGTGCATCATTATAATAATTGATAATAATGATAATAATAACAACAACAAAATAATAATAAAAATACAATTGCGAAAGCTAAAATATGTCACTAATCCAATTATTTCCATTTGATTAACCTTTGCTTTTATCTAAATAAGTGGCACTAAATATGGAGTATTTTTAATACAATTATTAAGAGTACTTTCTCTATAAAACTACAATTTTGTTCACCCAAAATGATTTTAAAATAAAAAAAATTTAGTAAAGTCTCATAGTTTAACATTTAAATGGATCACTAAAAAAAAAAAATGAATAATTTTTTTTGATTAGGAATTAGAATACCAAAATACCTAAATATGCATAAAAGTCGATACAACTTTTTCAAAAAGAGAAACAAATGTGAAGTGACAATTAAATCAACAACAACAAAAAGAAATATTAGCGGGGGAAAAAGTGGTTGAAACAATTAAAAAAATGCATCAAAAGAAACAAATTTGTAGAGAGAGAGAGAGAGAGAGAGAGAGAGAGAGAGAGAGAGAGTGATTGAGCTTTACATAGTGAACAACTTGGAAAGAATAGGGAAGAGATGTGGAAATGAAGTAAAAGAATTTTATAAGAAAATAAAGTTGGAAGAGTAAGGGAGGAAGCAAACGAAATGTTCAAAAAAGTAAAACCGTAGAATTTATGAAGATGAAAGGTTGGAAGGGTGGAAGTAGATGAAAGGTTTAAAAAAGTGAAACCATAGAATTTATGAAGATATAAAGGAAATCAAATGAAAAATTTAAGAAGACATGATTGGAGAAGATGAAAATTTGAACTAAGAAGAAGACAATGGTTGAAGAAGATGAAATGTTAAACAAAGTAAAAAAATTAAATTAAAAAATTAAAAAAAAAAAAAAAAAGCTGCTAATGACATGACAAAAAAGAGCTTTGTAAAATTTATTTTAAAGCTTCCATTATTATAAAATAGTATAGATAGATATGTATAGACTTTGTTTGGTTTTAAACATCTATACATAGATAGATATGTATAGAATTTATTTTATTGCTTTGTTATAAACATCTAAATAAAGTAGATGAATTTATAAACGCAAAGTTATATATAAAGTTAAAACTGCCCAAGATGAATGTATAAAGTCAATCTATTTATATATTTAATACATTCTCAAAAAAATATTTATATATTCTAATATTGTCAAAAAAATTTAGGAATAAAAATTAAATAAGAAAAAGAATGATTATGTAGGCAATGAGGTGGCACAATATGAGCATAGCAACAATAAATACTACGCTTCAACTTTTATATATATATATATATATAGAGAGAGAGAGAGAGAGAGATTAGTTTAAGTTACACTTGGTGTAACTTCATAAGAGTTACATCTTTTTTAGACCATTGATTTGTATTAGATCTATAGGTAAAAAAACACTCATAGTCATGTATTTATTGTTCCCTAGAAATTAGTAACTAAGTCATTAATTCTTCTTATTAAAAATAGAAAAATGAAAAATAGCATTAACTCTCTACTCTCCATCATCATCTTCATCTTCTCTTCCTCTCTCACATGGTCTTGTGTTCTATTTTTTAACCGTTGAGGCAGTATTTGAAGTTTGCACAATATGTTTTGGTGTTTTTCACTTCAGTCATTGGAATGACAAAGAAATTCCAGTAAAAAGAAATCTAAGGGTGAAAAAATAAATCTTTGTGTCAACTATAAAGCTAGAGCATATATGCTACCTTTAAGAACTTATTTCTAATTTTAATAAGATAAACAGAAAGGATAAAGCTACCACAGAACTGAACATCTTACCGAACCCCCGCAGGGAATGCTCAAAATACCTACCTGCTTGATTGGACCATAAGACTCAAACTCCCTTTTGATTCTGCTTTCAGTTGTCTCGTAACTAAGTCTAACCACGAAAAAGGGACTTCACAAAGTTCAGATACAAGCTACAATTATATAGGAAAGAATGGATATAATATAATAAATAAATGAACGAAGCAGTCAAACACTTTGTCACTTGTGGTGCAACATGAAAAGCATGGCCCTATGAAAGAAAAGCTTCACAAGTGGTAGCAAATGAACGAAGAAATCAAACACTCCCAGACATAAAATAATAATAAAAATTTCACTTGTTTCCTGAACTCGCCCTTAATTTCCATTGATAAGGGTGAAAGTACATAGAAGATAGAACACAAGACCACGTGAGAAAGGGAGAGAAGATGAAGATGATGATGGAGAGCAAAGAGTTAATGCTGTTTTTTATTTTTCCATTTTTAATAAGAAGAATTAATGACTTAGTTACTAATTTCTAGGGAATAATAAATACATGACTATGAGTGTTTTTTTCACCATTAGATCTAATACAAATAAATGGCTCAAAAAATGTGTAACTCTTATGAAGTTACACTAGGTGTAACTTGAACCTATCTCATATATATATATATATATATTAGTTATTAGTGCTTGAGTGACACGTCATGACGTAAGGCAATGACTTAAGCAACATGGGGGTAGTGACCATATTTGTGACTGTGAGCCCCTTGTTTTTCTCTAATTAAAAAAAAAAAAGGAAAAATAGTTAAATTTAATTACAACCATAAATGCAATTTATTAAAATTTTCAATCAAATTCAAATATATAATTGTAGTTAATTGAATCTAATTATCCTCGTTAAAAATGACATTGTTTCTATTTAATTGGTTAAATCCACTATATTTTTTGTTTGGGCAAATTACAACTTGCTCACATGCGGTTTGACTAAAATTTAATTTGCCTACCTATAGTTTTAAATTAGACACTTTACCCACTTGAGATTTTATTGAAATTTAATTTACCTACCTGTAGTTTAAAATTAGACATTTTACCCACTTAAGATTTGATCAAAATTTAAGTTGCTTACCTGTGGTTTGAAATCCCATTATGTAAGTGTTCTATTGGATTCTTTTTTTATCTTATTTGATATTGTATTTTTGTGTTTTTTTTTGTGTTTTTGGAGGAGAGACATAAAAGTGAATCAAAATAACATATTATCCATGTTTTTAACAAATCTATGTTACAAAAATCTAACTGAATTGAACTAATTAATTTCATGTGGGTAAAGTGTCAAATTTCAAATCACAAGTATGCAATTTAAATTTCGGTCAAACCACAAGTGGAGAAGTTGTAATTTTCCCTTTTTATTTATTAATGAGAAGATCCACTATATGTTTGAATTTAATTGTATGGCAATTGTACTGCAATTAAAAAAACTATAGCTAACTTTTTATTTCTCAAAAAAAAAAATTATATATATATATATATAAGTTTTTCCAATTATAAAAATTTTATAGTTAATGAGTATTTTAATTTAAAATTAATTTATAATGTTTACATTATTGTCCAAACTACTTCTCAAATCAGAGGGCACAAGAGTCTTGATGAATTAGAATAAATAAAATTAGCGTAGACAACTACATTTAACCCCACCATAGTCCAATTTCACTATTTAAAATTGGGAAATATTAATGAATATTCTAAGGACATTTTAAATAAAATTGGTTTACAACTTTTTTAAAATAGTTTATTAATAATTGCTTTAAGGGCACCCGTTAACATGACCTTTTAAAATTTTAAACATAAAAATCAAGTACATCCCACATTAAATTAGCTCAAATATGGTAATCTTAGATGACAATTGACAAGATTTATCCCAGATTGCCTAAGAAAATTTGTGGTTAAAAGTTTTTTTTTGATAAATTGTTACAAATTTAAAATTTTGTTAGCCTTACAAAGAAACTAGTTGTTAGGTTATAGATTGACCACAGTTAATTAATTCAATTACCTAAGCTAATTAATTATGTTAAATTACGTGCAAATTTTGGAAGCACGAACAAATCACCAAACAAACTAAGTGCAACAGAAATTAAATTGACACGGTGATTTGTTGACGAATGAAGAAAACCTCTCACAAGTCAAAAACCCCCCACTGAGTGATTTTTAGATCATCACTCCCAAGAATCCTCTAATTAAGAATCAAGTAATTACAAATATAAGGAATCTTACCATTACCCTGGACTATCCCAAAATACCAACTTACAGTTGAACCTTTACTCCAATCCCTAATTGGACTTAATCTTGTAGAGACTTCTTCCTGTATGCACAAATCCTAATACATGTCTGACTTCCTAGCAACTGATTGATTGTTGTTGGATGCAAAGTTCTTCACTTCAAAATACGTTGAAGATCTAGAAACACTAGGTTACAAAACCCTAAGGCGCACAAAAACATAGTAGCTTCTCATAAAGTGAATGAATTCTCTAAATTGAGTTCCTATGACTTTGATGACTTTAAAATAAAGTTTTAAAATGATTTATAGATTTAGTGAATGAAACCCTAGCAATCCAAGTCATCAAGAGCTGAAATTCTAATCTAAGAATGCTCGATCTGCATAGCTTGATAGATCAAGAGGTGTCAAGCTTTGTGTCAAGAATTACTCATTTAGTCTCAATAGATGCTTGTGTCGAGACTAGTGTCGAGAATCACTAAATTAGCTTTCCTTTACTCGTTTCTTGGTTCAATCTTCATGTCTTTAAAGATACCATTTGTTTTGTCTTATCAACACACTTCTTGATATCTTAAACACATCTTAGATCTACCAAATTATAAGTAAAGTATATTTTGTCAAAGGATATGCCAATACATAGAAAATATGACCCTAAAACTAGTCAATGTATTAAGTTGAATGACATTATTTGGATAAATGACATTATTAAGTTCAAAGTCTTCTCTCCAATGGATATTTTATGAAATGAAGACCTCCTTCGTAGAGTTGTGTCAAATTCTAGTTGTAACTTGGAAAGCTATTTAGGTTTCATAGTTAAAGAAGAAAAAATTAATTTGGTTATATTTTTGGGGGTTTTTTGGCTATTCCTTAGAGAGGAAGGAAACTATATTCATTGTGAAAGAAATATAGTATTCTTTGTCTACAAAGGAATCTAAATTGAGTCTTTATAAATAGATGGTACTACAAATAATTTTATGGTTTTGGTCCAAGGGTCATCCCCTAAATAACTCTCCTACTTGTTATATAAGAAAGATGTATCCCCATCCAACCAATTTGAAAATCCTTGATTTTAGATAAACTTCTACTCTCCCACTACACAAATTCAAATGTCCTTAAGTTTACAACAACCAAAATTTCGGAGATAAAAAATTAAAACCATTTGAAACTTCTCATCTATTTAATGGAAACTCCCCGGCCTGTTATAAAGAAAATAAAAAAGTGAATCTCATTCTCATCCACATAAGGTAAGATAAGATATAACAATTTGCGTGGTTAATAAGCTTAAGCCTGACTTTCATGGAAAATGTGAGATTCCTTAACAGTCAAAATCGTTTACTCGAAACTTGGGTGATGCGGCTGCTGGCGGGCCCATGAATTGTGGGAGCTTGACTTTAGGTATGAATACATATTACATTTACATATGATGTTCTCCTCAACATGATGTATGTAAACCAACCCTGCATTTCTTAGAATGAAAAGAAGAAATTGTATGCAAATATAGCCATGTTTTCCAAGCTTGTAATACTGCTGCCTCTCCTAATAAGCGTTGTAGGCTCCCAAGATACCAACTTCATTTACAATGGTTTTAGATCAGTCAATCTTAGCCTAGACGGCAACGCCACTATCACTTCTAATGGTCTTCTGGAGCTCACCGATGACACCAAACAGCAAAAGGGTCATGCTTTCTACCCTACTCCAATAAGCTTCAAGAACCCATTGAATGACAGTGCTTTCTCTTTCTCTACGACTTTCGTCTTTGCCATTGCTTCCGGATATCCAGCTCTAAAAGGTCAAGGGATAGCTTTCGTGATTTCCCCAACTAGAGGGCGGCCAGGAGCTCTTCCAAGCCAATACCTTGGCCTTTTCAATGAGACCAACAATGGTAATGCTACCAATCATGTCGTTGCTGTAGAGCTCGATACAATCCTGAACCAAGAATTTAAAGATATCAATGATAACCATGTTGGGGTGGACATAAATAGCTTGGAGTCCGCAACATCTACCTCAGCAGGTTATTATGCTGACAGTGGTGCCTTTATGAACTTGACCCTCATCAGTGGAAACCCAATGCAAGTTTGGGTGGAATATGATGGTGTCAAGAAGCAACTCAATGTAACTTTAGCTCCAATTAATGTTGGTAAACCCAAATTTCCACTATTGTCTTTGTCCCGTGATCTTTCACCTATCATTAACAAAACCATGAATGTTGGGTTCTCTTCCGCAAATGGCGGTTTCCTAACTTTCCATTATATTTTGGGTTGGAGCTTTAAGATGAATGGTAAGGCTCAAGAACTTGCCCTTTCTCAACTTCCCAAGCTGCCTCGAGGCAAAGAGAGATCTAAACTTTTGACAATTGGATTGCCTGTGATTCTTGTTAGTTTAGTCTTGGTAGCAATTTCAGGTGCAACGTATGTCATAAAAAGGAAAAGGAGGTTTGCAGAATTGGTAGAAGACTGGGAGGTTGACTATGGGCCTCACAGATTCAAATACAAAGATCTTTATATTGCTACAAAAGGATTTAGGGACAAAGAACTATTGGGTAGTGGTGGATTTGGTAAAGTTTATAAAGGTGCACTAACTACCTCTAAAATTGAGATTGCTGAGAAGAAGGTCTCTCATGAATCAAGACAGGGAATGAGAGAATTTGTGGCTGAAATTGTGAGTATAGGTCGGCTTCGCCACAGGAATTTAGTACCACTCTTGGGCTATTGCCGAAGAAAAGGAGAATTGCTTTGGGTGTATGACTACATGTCCAATGGAAGCCTAGACAAGTACCTCTTTGATCAACCTCAGGTCACCCTCAGCTGGAGCCAGAGATTTGAAGTCATAAAAGGTGTGGCATCGGGGCTATTTTATCTACACGAAGGATGGGATCAGGTTGTCATTCACAGAGACGTGAAGGCTAGTAATGTCTTGCTAGATGGTGAACTGAATGGTAAATTAGGTGACTTTGGTCTTGCAAGATTATATGACCATGGAACTGATCCTCAAACTACCCATGTGGTCGGAACTCTTGGGTATCTTGCGCCAGAGCATACTCGATGTGGCAAGGCCACAACAAGCACCGATGTGTTTGCTTTTGGGGCCTTTATGCTCGAAGTTGCTTGTGGAAGAAGACCAATACAGGCAAATGGGCCACCAGAGGATTCGAGGTTGGTTGATTGGGTGTTTTCTTATTTGAGCCGAGGTGAAATTATGGAGGCAAGGGATCCAAATTATGGTACAAGTTATGTAGCAGAAGAACTAGAGTTGGTATTGAAACTAGGATTGATGTGCTCAAATTTAGAGGCTGCTGCAAGGCCTAGCATGCGCCAAGTTGTGCAGTACTTAGAAGGTGATGTTCCTTTTCCAGACTTATCATCGCTTGGTCTTTGTTCCACCAGCTTAACATTTGCCCATAGGGAAGGTTTCGATGATTTTTTCAAGACTTATCCGTTTTCTATGAACAACGGGTTTTCTCATTCATCTTCCATTGCAGATTCGCTTCTCTCAGGGGGATGCTGATACTGAAAGCTTCTAACATCCACAAAAACACACCGAAAGTAGGGAAATTTTTTGAATATGATCTTTTTAATGATTGTACTGAATTACAATATTGTTTCTTTTTATGGTTGTGCAATATATATGTCATGTTTGCTTAGAACATTTCCTCTAATTCTATAACAACTTATTACAGAGCCACGTGATGCGTGGGAATATATGATTATTTTGAGATGTGATATAATATATAATTTACTCTCTAAATTTAATTGTATATAATTTGTTCTTCCGAAATATTAAAAAATTTCTAAAAATAATTTTTATCTCTCTATTTTTACAAATATACAAATTTATCATTTTTGGTGTTTTTGTTTGATATTATCCTTTTGATTGAAGGGGTCCATATTCTTCTAAATATTGTTATTATGAATTATATTTTTCTTAATTACTTTAGGTACAACTAAAATTTTTAATTTTCAAATTTATTAGTTAAAATTTTCTCTCTCAAAGAGATTATCATGATTATGATGATAATAAAAAATTATCACATAATTACAATCGATATTATTCAAATAATTTATAGGCACTTTTAAATTCATAATATTCATATAGATTGTGTTTTAATATAAACTCAAACTCTCACATCCAAACTAACTAAGGATTAACTCAAGTAAATATCAAAGCAAAACTAGACAAGGGAATGAAAGGACTTGTGATGCATACTCAAAAAACACAACACCAAAACGTATCAAGAGTTGCAAGAAAGAATTATCTATATCTATATATATATATATAGATATAAATTTTCAGGGTCATAATTTATTGTATTTGGCTAATCCTTTGACAAAATTCATTTTACTTGTAATTGGGTAGATCTAAGATGGGTTTAGTACTTCAAAAAACATGTTGTTCAAGTCAATTATTAAAAACATGAAGATTGGTCCAAGAAACAAGTGAAGAAAAGCTGTTCATTAAGTCTCGACAGATACCTGCTATCAAGACTTAATATGAAACTCGATAGATAGCTTGACAGCAACTCAATCTATCGAGAATTAAGATTTCAGAATTTTCAGATCTGAAATTTGGTCCAATCCTGTGTATTTGTTTAGGGTTTCTTTTCTCACAATCCTAAACATATATAAGGCTTATTTTAAAAGCCATCACATACGGATACAGAAACCAAGAGACTTATTTTCTCTGTGTGAAGCTACTGCGTTTATAAGCTATAGGATTTTGTAACCAAGTGCTTCTAGATCTTCATTATTGAGGAAGTGAAGAACTTTGCAGCAAACATCTATTTAAGTTGCTAGAGTTAGTCACGTACTGGGATCCATGCAAAGGGTTAGTCTCAAATTGGAGGTTTGTGCATCAAAGGAAAGAAGGCTACTACAAGATCAAGTCTGATTAGGTATTGGAGCAAAGGTTCAATTGTAGGTTGGTATTTTGGGATAGGCTAGGGTAGTTGGTAAGATTTCTTAAACTTGTAACTGATTGATTGTTGATTAGTAGATTCTTGGGAGTGATGACCTTAAAATCACCTAGTGGAGTTATTGTCGTGTGAGGTTTTCCTCATTTGTCAACAAATCACTGTGTTCAATTTATTTTTCACTACACTTAATATTTTTGGTGATTTGTTGGCGCCTTCACATTTTGCATACAACAGTTGAACTTAATTAATCAACTTGGATAATTGAATTAATTAACCGGGATCAAGCTATCTTAACCCAACATATTTTATATATATATATATATATAGAGAGAGAGAGAGAGAGAGAGAGAGAGAGAGAGAGAGTAATCACATTTTTTTGGGCAAAGAGTTCAAAACAAAAATTCATTACCCTACAGTGAAGACACAAGAAAGAATTATAAACCTACCAAAAGGGAAAAAAAAAAAAAAACAACAACAACAACAACAAAAAAAAAAAAAAAAAAAAAAAAAAACAAAACAAACAAACAAACTATGAGAGAGAGAGAATGTTAACATGTTCTAGTGTGGGAAATATGGATTGAATGGGAGATACTAATTTATTTATAGTAAAGAAGATGGGATAAGAAGAGTCAAAATAAAAGGAAAATGAATGGGTAAAGAAAGAGCAACGGTAGGGTAGAGGAGAGTCGGAAGATCAAAATGTAAAAGATAGGATGAAATGTTGGAGAAAGTGGGAAATTAATAAAGAGAAGAGTTAAAAATGAGAGAGTAAGAGCTGAAAATAGGTGGATGATGTGGCACAATAAGAGAGTAGCAACACTAAATTTGACACTTCAGCTTTTAAATATAAACTAGCCGTGAACCCACGCACTGTGCGTGATAATTATTTTTATGATGGTTTTTATTTTTTTATTTTTAAATTAAACTAATTTAATAAAGAGTAATGTATTTTGTAATGTGCGTGATAATTATTTTTATGATAGTTTTATTATTTTTTTTAAATTAAACTAATTTAATAAAGAGTAATGTATTTTGTAATCATATTTGTAAGGACTAGATTTGAACTACTAGCCCACTACGTGGATAGACATAGGCCCAAAAAGCCAAAAACAATAAATTTGTAAAGAATGGGTTTGGATACTGAGCTCTAGTTGATCAAACAAACACAAAAATGGATCCAAATGATAAGAGAACGAAAAGCAAAAAGTTCGTATTGAAGAAAAATTGTCCTCAGCAAGATCCGAGGAGGTCTGATCTTATGTATAATTCTCAAGTTTAGTTACAAGTTTAGTTCTTAGATACTACAGTATTTTTTCTTGTGAATTCTTGATCCCCAGTCTTGTTGCCTCTTTCTTCATTTATACCCCCTTCCTTTTCATCTCTACCTACCACGTGCATCCTAGATGTCTGGTCTTGATACTTGTCCTATCAACCCTTTTCACAAGTATTTATACAATAGCTATAAGGTTGAAAAGACATTGTTCAGGTATCACCTCCACATTAATACAGCCAGGGTGTTAGCTGCAATATATTTAATGTGGAGATAGCAGCTTTCTCTTTAGATATTCTAGACCATTACCCTGTTCATTACTCTTACAATGCTTATCAACACCAACGAAACCTCTTGAAATATCATCCTGAGTAACAGACAACCTCCTTAGACCTCGACATTGGTTAGCCGAGGATGAATTTATCCTCGGCCTACTCCTTGAACCCTTATAGTTAAAGTTGACTTCTATTCACTAACACAACCTTATCTAGCAAAGATTCCTTTTTTGAGGACAACCCCTTGTCCTCAGATTGGGCCAAAGACTTGTAACATAAACAAACAATGGGCTCCTGAGCCTAATATCCCTACAATATTTTTATTTATTATAGGAATAATAATAAATCATAAATATAAATTTTGTCGTACCAAAATGAAAACAATACAATTTTTCTCAGAAATTCAAAAGGCAAGTTAATGAAAATATTCATTATTTAATAAAATTTATTTATATCATTTTGTGAATCATTAAAAAAAAATATAAAATTTGGAAATTATTCTTTTAGTTTAAAAAAAAAAAAAATTTCTCAAACCTTATTTTTTTTTGCTTACAATCCAAAACATTGAAAAACGTAACTAAAAAAATTAATAAAACTTAACAATGATTAATTTGACAAATTAGGAAAACAATTTGTTGTTGATAATCTATTAAGGTTATTGTAAGGTTGAATTTAATCAACCATTTAATTGGCTTTATTCCGTGACCAATTTGCTTTTAATTTAGCACTTAGCAACCCTGTATTTAGGTAGGAAAATTGTAAGGGTAGTGTGTGAGAAGATGTGAAGAAAAGCTCAAGAGTGTACAAGAAAAACAGAGGCTCGCGGCTAGGGCTCGCGGGTGGATCGCGACTAGCAAGCCGCCAAAGGCTGGCACGTGAGAGGCACACTGGGAAGCTGAAGGGTCGCGCCAGCTGTCACGCTACAGGACAAAAGTTCCAGACTGGCCAGGCCGTTACGTCGCGACTTGAACTCGCGACTTGGACAAGCCGTGAGACCAAGTCGCCAACTTGCCCTGTTTGGCAAAAACTGACGTTTTGCATTCCCTTCTCACCCTACTATATATACAACCTTATACCCATCATTTTGAGAGAGCTTCTAGAGAGAATTTTGTGAGAGAAAACCCTAGAGAAAAACAAGATTGTCTCATCCCCAATCTTCATCTAAAGAGACTCTACAAATTCCTCTACTCTCTTCCTCTCCATTGTCATACCCTTGAGAGGTCATTTACCAAACCCTTATCTCACCACACCTACGTCTGTGAGAAGGTCCATTTGGTGCTTAGGGAAGCAGTTTGGAAAGGAACCAATATACATTGGTTGATGCTATGGTCAAGTAGCGGAATTCGGCAAGTTAAAGAAGAAATAGGTTCGGCTAACCTCGTTGGAGCAAGAAGCTTGGAGGGCTTAGGTACTTGGTAGATTAGGCTTGGAGGGTCTTCTGCTGTTCATGTATCCCAACTATATTCTTTAGTGGATTTTATCACCGCTTAGAGGGCGGCAGAGAGGTTTTACGCTGAGAACTTCGGTTTCCTCTTCGATAACACATCGTGTGTTGTCCGTGTGTTTGCATCTCTCTTTCCTTTATCTTTGCCTTATATTTACTGCTATGGATGTGTTTATATTTGGCTTAGATTATTTTATCAATTCTGTTATAAGCTTGTTATCATATTCCGTACATTAATTGTTTGATATAAAGCTTGAATTGGTATTTTTGTATCTGGGGGTCTAAACGTTCAAGGGTGTTTCATACCCATATTGAACTTTCAATTGGTATCAGAGCAGGTGCACTGTTTGTAGTTTGATTACCTGAGTGCGATCCTAGACCCCTCGGCTATGGATGATGCTGTAAAAAAGGGCATGCTGAATTGTGGTTTAAGTGTTTGTGATAATAACTCTATTAGTATATTTGAGGGATACTTTAAAAATGAACTCTTAGAGCTAATTACATCCAGGAAACATGCTAGGATGTTCATTCACATGCTAAATATTTTGAAAGCAAGAACCACACTCTTCACAATAGTCTATATGAGTCTAACTCTTTGATTGAGAAATACAAAAGAAGAAATAAATCATTGTGTGAAAAGGTTGATAATTTGAAAAAGAAAATTGAATCTGGAATGAGCATGGAGAATAACAATCAATTTTTGTTTGATGGTTAAGAATACTTGTCTCATGCGTGTATGTTTGTGCACACCTCATTGAAGGTATTTAATTCATGTTTATGGTACCTTGACAGCGGATGTTCTCGTCATATGACAGGAGATAAATCCTTGTTTATGACTCTTAAAGAGAAAGCATGTGATTATGTGACTTTTGGTGATGGGAGTCATGCTCAAGTTCTGGGAAAGGGACGGTTGAAATACCGAGACTACCTTTGTTGAAAGAAGTACTATACATCAAAGGATTGAAGGCAAATCTCCTTAGTATTACTAAATATGTGATGAAGATTTTCTCGTTCAATTCTCAAAGAAGGGGTGCATAATCTTGATGAGAAAGGGATTCAAGTCTTGGAAGGAAATAGGACTACTGATAATTGCTATGGAGTAGTACCTACGGCACCTATTTCGTGTAGAAGTGCTCGTGTTGATATGCTGAAACTGTGGCATCACAGGTTTGGACATGCAAACTTCAAACAAGTATGTAAAGTCTCTAAACTTTAGGCCGTTGAGGGACTTCCAAAGTTTGGAAAGGTGGAGAAGACTATATGTGGAGCATGTCAAATGGGGAAACAAACAAAAGCAAGTCATCCCAAGGTGAATGTGAATTCTACCTCACGGTGTTTGGAACTTCTTCACGTAGATCTAATGGGGCCTACAAGGACTGAAAGCCTGGGAGGAAAGAGATACATTATGGTGATAGTTGATGATTTCTCAAGGTACTCTTGGGTGAAATTCCTCAAGAGAAGTCTGAAGCATGTGATAAAATGCAAAGATTATGCAAGAGATTGCAAAATGAAAAAGGAGTTCCCATAGTCAAAATCAGAAGTAATCATGGGAAGGAATTTGAGAATGCGAAATTTAAATCATTTTGTGAAGAGCATGGTATCAAGAAGGAATTTTCAGCTCCAAAGACTCCACAACAAAATGGGGTGGTTGAAAGAAAGAACCGGGCGATCCAAGAGATGGCTAGAGTCATGCTACTCAACAAAAACATACCTCAAAGGTTCTGGGCTGAAGCTGTGAACACATCCTGTCACATTTGTAATAGAATTTATTTCCGAGCGGGGACAAAGAAGACGTCATATGAAATATGGAGAGAAAAGAAACCCAAGGTGAAGTATTTCAGAGTTTTGGGAGCACATTCTATATTCTAAATGACAGGAAAAATCCGGGAAAATTTGATGCTAAGAGTGATGAAGGAATACTCCTAGGATACTCCACAAATAGCCGAGCTTATAAAGTGTATAACAAGCGCACTAAAACGGTGATGGAGTCAATCAATGTGGTCATAGACGACACCATATCTGAAAAAGAAATTGAGGATGATGGAAAGGGACTCAAACTCAAGGAGAATGAGGATGATGATGATACGCCTTTAGGTGATGATGCTGAGAAAGTAACACCCAAAAAGGAGACCACACCTCCTATATCAAGAAGAGAGACTAGATCAACACAAGAAGTCTCAAGTCCACTCACTCCTCCAGAAATTCAAACCCCAATTTCTCGTGATGAGGAACTCTCAACTTCCAAGAAACCTTCATCAAGAGTGACACTTAATCACCCATCAAGTAATATTATTGGGGATGTGAACGAAGGACTTCGTTTGAGAAAAGGGCTGAAGTATACTGCTAACCATGTAACATACAACTGTTATATTGCTCAATTTGAACCCAAAAAGGTAGAAGAAGCACTGAAAGATGAAAATTGGGTAAGTCTATGCACCAGGAGCTACACCAATTTGTTAGAAATGATGTGTGGGAATTGGTTCCAAGGCCTGAAGATACACATGTGATCGGCACCTAAGTGGATTTTTAAGAACAAAACAGATGAAGATGGTAAGTCATCAGAAATAAGTCTAGATTGGTGGCTCAAGGGTATACTCAGGTGTGTTAGGTTCTAAGAAATTAGGAACTAATGTATTAGAACTCCAATTTGTATTTTGTTGGCAAACCATGATCAAAACATTTAGTCTTGTTTAGGCTTGCTCAAAGTTGAGTCTTTTATGTAAAGTTGGAATCGAGTGGCTGCAAAAGTATTAGTGACTTTTGGCCTGGTTCGATCGATCAGAAATTAGATTCGATCGATCGAAAGTCACTTATCAGCAAAATCAGCAAACGTAAAAAGGCCATAACTTATTCGTTTGAAGCCCAAATTGCAAGCCATTTTTTTCAGTATTTAAAGGACATCATAAGCTAACCCTAGGGAGGAATTTTTGGAGCTTTTTAGAGAGATGAGAGTGCCTCTTATGCCTCTTTGGTATTTTAGGGTTTTGTACCAAACCTCTCTAAGGTTGTTGCTCATATTGCTGTTTTATGTAAATCTCTTGTGAGATCTTTGAGGAGCTTCCTTTACACAAAGCTTAGGTTTTCAAGGTGGAGATATTATCAAAACCTTAATGATCATTCAGTTACAGATTCAAGAACTTAAAGATACATAAGCGAGGGTGCTTGTACTTGATTGAAGAGTCCAAGAAAGAAGGAGTCCGTGGATTCGAAGCTTGCACGTGGTCGTGTCAGTAAGTTCTACTGGTGGATAGCATTAGGAAGTCGAGCGAGGAGCTTGTAGTCCTTTTGTATGAACTTCGATTCTTTCATAGTGGATTCAGGTTTTGCCTTGAGGATTGGTGGTTAAATCCTCTCTAGTTTTTTACCGTGTGGTTTCCTGAGTCATCATATCTTATGTTCATTTATTTTCGCGCTGCTTTATATCTTGATATGATTATTTGATTGTTTTAACCTAGAATTGCATAATTGACTAAGTAACAACTTGGCTAATTAATCTAGGCTAACCAATCTGGTTGTGTTTTAAGAGGTCTAAAACCGTTCAAGTGGTATCAGAACAAGTAGCTCTTTTGTTGCTAGATCCTTTGATCTAAGAGTTGATCCTTGACCCCTGTTATCATGGATAATTTGAAGTGTCTTCTACTCATGCTTCTACTGATTTTATTGATGCCTGTGATGTTTTGAATAAAAATGACACATTGTTTCTGTTGATTTTTTGATGCTTTTGAAACTCTTCGTAAGGAATTATCTAAATCTTTGAAAATTTCTAAAAAATTTAAAGAAGAGTTAAAATTGGCTAATCTTGAAAAAGAGGATTTGATTGTGAGATTAGATGAGTCTAATAAAAAGAATGAATTTTTGAGAAATCAAATTCCTCTCAAGATGAAAGCATGAAAAGCTTGGGNTTTCATTCTTACTTTATTTATTGTAGTTATATTACTAAATAAAATAAAATAAAATAAAAAGTATTATGGATATGTATTATGGAATGATGTGGTGTTCTGGATGTTTTTGTATTAAAACCAGGAAGGTAGTAGTATTATGGTAGTGTTATGGAACAATGTCAAGTATGTTGAATGGTTAGGTGTTCGGTGTTATGTGTTACGAATGCTTATGTATGAATGCAAATGTAACGTACTTTGAGATTATTTTTTGGGTTTTGTTTTATTGATTTGAGTATTTTTTAAACTAGTAACTAACCCGTAAAATAAAAATTACATATATTTATCTAATTGATGGTGAAAATTCGGACTTAAATGTTTCAATGCTCAAACCATCAGTTCTATAGTTCCTCATAATTCCAAAACACCCAAAGAAAAGAAAAGGCAAGCATTCATCACAAAATAACAAATAGACAACTCAAATTTAGGTTAAATTAGGCCAACCCTTTTACATGTTACAAAATGACTCTCTCAAACGTTTTAAAAAAATGACACTTCTCGTGAGATTTGAATAAATGTAATCATTTATTTTTTACAAATGGATTATTTTATTAAAAAAAATTCTTATTAATTTTTACATACCTATCGGGGAATATGAATATCATTCATTCACAAATCTAAAGGGAGGAGAGTATCATTTTTAGCAAGGTACGTTTTTATTTTTATTTTAAAAGGAATATGCTTTTAAGGAATTAAAAAGTTTGAGAGGATTTATGTCAAGAGGGTATGGCCTTTATTTATTTTATTTTTTTGGTGAGGGGAAAGAGGGTATAGACTTAAACATTACATTTATGCAAACCTCAAAGGGGAGCGTAACTTCATGAAACATCTGTAGGGAGTAATTTCGTAAAACCTCGGGAGGGTGTAATTTACCCAAAAATTTAACATAAATACGTATCTGACTAACAGTTTTGTGGGATAAATTACAAGCCCAATATTATATGGTGTTCCAATTGCATAACAACCTAGAGAAGCAACCCAACATCACAATAAGGAGCCCCTCAAATTTTATTTCTAATATAGGTACTAATTTTAGCAATTTTGTTCTATAAAATTAATTACATTTTGCCACTCTTAACAATATCATTGATTCTTTTAATAGTAATGCTACAACCAAAAACTTTTATACAACAGTTTTACAAACTATTGAGGTAGAAAATATATATATATATATATATATTTCTAATTCTATTTGTTCTTATCGATTTATTTGGGTTAAGTAATAATAAGTATTGTTTCAATTTTTATAAAGTAACAATTTTACTTTTAGCTTAATTTAAACTTTAATTGTTGTTGTTGTTGTTGTTTTTTTTTGTGTGTGTGTGTGTGTGTGTGTGTGTGTGTGTGTGTGTGTGTGGATAAAGTATTAACTGATAGCAAATATGTATTAACATTAACATAAACATAATTAAAAAAAATATAATTTAGATAAGATCAACACAAAAAAAAATAAAAAAATAGGATAAAGTAACCCAATTTTTTTTTTTTTTTTACTAATGACAAATTTTGCACAAAAAAAATAAGGACAAATTCAAATCCATGCAAGTTTGAAGAAAAGCATACAAATTTTGTTTCATGATATTGACAAAAAATAATATACAAAAAAAAAAAAAAGAATAAATCATCTTATGAATTCTAAAAACAAACATATTATTGCACTTTTTTAATAAGTTATTACTTATTACTATATATATGTGGGGACGAAAAAGCCCAAAGCTACCTAACTGGCCCGAAACCCCCTGTTAAGGACTATTGTATTTCTGAGGATTAATAGGCGGTTGGGGCGGCCCATCTAAAGCAGGAAGCCCAGAAGCAGAAGGGGAGTGTCGTCCGAAGAGGTCATCATTGGACCGAGGACGTCTTGCTCCTCGGCTATGATGAGCCTTGATCAAACGAACGTGCGAAAGGTCCGACTAATCTTCCCAACGGTCCCAACGGCAATGATAGATCCTGGGTGGATCCGGAAATGATCAGAACTAAAAAATATCTGAAGGAAAAGCTGGTACCACCGCATTTAATGCGCTGCAACAGCTTTTTTGGCCGCATTTATATGGAGAAGACCCCTGAACAGTGCAACCTCAGCTACCGCCACTCACAAAGAACTAAAGTAGACACACGACGTGACATGCACTTGAGTGGATGCGTGGATGAAGAACAAGTGGACGATGGAGATGATAGGAAGGGATGCTATATAAAGAAGAAGGGTCCCTGATAATAAGGGATCGGAGAAGAAAAAGAGAAAGGGAGAGAAAAGCTTTACTGTAGCTCTGAATATTGTAATCACGGTTCATTCAATAAAACGCCTCTTTGGACATTCATTCATAGAGCTATCTAAGCTTCAGTTCATGTTATCATCACTACACGTAACCCAGCCAACTGTTCTGTGCTTCATAACCAGCCTAGCTCTTTCGTCCACTCTCTACAAATTCATTGTTCTGAGTGCGTTGGGCCTTTAACCCATATCCATTGGGCTTGGGCAACAAAAACTGACCCTACAATATACATACATATATATATATATATATGCATTTCATAATACCTTAGTTTCACACAATATGAATTTATTATATAACTTAAAAGTAAAATATTTATTTATTTTTATTATCTAATTTTAAGTAAATTAATAAAAAAAACTATTTACATATGAATTTTGATTAAACCGTGCATCGCATGGGCATAATGCTAGCATGTGTGTGAAACTAATAGTATAGAAAATAATTATTTTTAACCCAAAAATTTTAGCTAAAAAAAATACTATTTTTCTCTCCTGAAAACACCCGTTGTCTTTCGGAGAAAATTGGCATATAACACCAATTTTCAAACATATTTGTTAGTTAGCACGTTCCCAAACTTATTAGCAAACTAACATCTCAAGGATCTTAAACTCAAGTTTACTGTAGCAACTCGAGTTTTGGAAACTTGATTTCCACGTGTTTGCAAGTGGAAATCGAGTAGTAAAAACTCGAGTTCCTCAAAACAAAACTAAAAGAACAAAATTTACGAACAATTTCAGCTCCTCATGCATGAGCTTCGGGTCTCACTCTCACCTTTAATATCTCATAGGATTGTATAGCATCCTTCTAGGTCTCACCTTCAAATCCTTCATAGGTTTTCAGTAGCAAGACCAAACCCAAACCCCACAAACACACCAATTGGAACCTACAAAACTGAACCCAACAAACACGCCAATCAGAACCTAGAAAACCAAACCCATCAAATGCACCACCACTTCATCCCAATCCTGGTCGCTGCTTGGGTTCATTGCTTGGAGCCTGGCTCTATTGCTTCATGATTCTGTTTTTGATCTCTTTAGGTGTTGTGGTTTCTGTTTTGATCTTCATGTTTTTGTTTTTGTTATAGGGAAATCAAGTGTTAAAGAGTCGAGTTCACATGGAACTCAAGTTTGTGAGATTCGAGTTGCTACGGTGAAATCAAGTCTAAGAAACTCAAGATGTTAATTTGCTAATTAGTTTGAAAACGATGCTAACTAACAAATATATTTGAAAATTGGTGTTGTATGCCAATTTTCTCCTGGAGGATACAGAGGAGAGAGAACCACGTGGGTGAGGAAAGAGGGCTACCTAGCAATTTGGAGAAAGCCAATTTCATATCTAATAAACAAGTGACATGTCTCAAAAAAGCCAACTCAACTTGCTCCACTAAACCAAACCAAAAGACAATTTCTCTATATAACAAGCACGAATGCCCTTTTGATTTGTTCGATTGACACTGTAGCTATAGTGCCTACAGTTTTTTTTTTTTTTTTTTTCCCTTCTCTTCAGTCATCAGTTTGTGCTTCTTTTTTTTTTTTTTTTTTTTTTTTTAATATTTATATGCTTTGGCATATATATTGTTATACTGACACAACAAATTTCACAATATTTTGACAATTATTGAGATGTCAATTTTTTATGGGTTGAAATAAAATAATAAAATATGAGATTTTGACCAACCACAACTGAAAATAAATTTTTTGTGAATATGTGGTAACACTTATTGTTGTCATAATATTTTCACAATGGTTGAGATCTTAGTTTCTTATAAATTAAATAAAAAAAAATACTAAGTCTACAACATTATCACATTAATTTCACAACAAATCATAGGTAAGTTACTATCGACGGTTAAAAAAGTTATATCAGTTGTGGGTCCATTTTAAAATCAGTAATAACTTGCCATTTAGAATTTGTTATGAAAATATTATGGAGATAGCATTTCTATAAAATAAACAATAATATAGTAGACTGAAACTTGCGTTTGCTGAAAATAAAGGTATTGTGAAAATATTGTGACATTTTGTTGTGTTCCTAGACTTCTTTTTTGGTTTAGTCAAATTTGGTAAGCAAAAATTCACTGTTTCACACATAATTTTTTCTATTGGTTTTTTGTTTTTTTTTTTTTTTTTTTTTTAATGCATAGTTTAAAGTGGTTGTCTTAATTAAAAATCAATAAAATTTACCACCTAGGATTTTTTGTGAAAATGTTGTGAATGTAACATTACTCTAAAAGAAAATTATGAAATATCATACCATGACCCACCATAGCTAAAATAAAGGTATTGAGAAAATATCGTGACATTTATTGGGTTCCTGACCTTTTTTTTTTTTTTTTTTTAGCCAATTTGTTGAGCTAAAATTCATAGTTTTACGGATAATTTTCTTGGGTTGATTTTTTTTTTTAACACTTTTTTTAAAGTAAAAAACACAGTTTTACCAACAAAAAAGAATTATGGAAAAAAGTAATTTCCTCCTTTATGTTTGGAGTAGTTTCATCCCCCCCCCCCCCCCCCCCCAACTTTAAAGTTGAATAATTTCCACCTTTATATTTTTTAGAGACAAGTATATAGTCCATGCTGTTACTCTCTTAGTTAAACCCTAACAAAATCTTATGATTCCTAGAATATTACATTGTGCAATATCTAAAATGCCTCACTAAATCTATTTGTTACCTAGAAATACTAATTTATTAGTGATTTAAATCTTTTAAATTTATAATTTTATCCAATAGAAACTTCAATGACATATGTCTTTCGTTATTTTGTTTTTTTTTTTTTTGTTTTTTTTTTGTTTTTGTTTTTTGTTCTTGTTTTTTTGTTTTCTTTCTTAAAATGTGTTCATTAAAAATTAAGTAAGTTAAGTATCGAAGTTAGGCTCATAAAATAAAATGATAAAGAATGAAGTGGGTTAGTTATTTTTTGTTGACATATCTCACATTTATTGGATTTTTGATACCACTACTATCATTTGAA